>NW_027101742.1:0-300000 GCF_035609145.1 Eleutherodactylus coqui | reverse complement strand
AGTAACTTCTCTTGTAGTTATGAACCAGTACTCACAGAAGATATATGTTGTCAGACAGCATCCAACTCCACTGCAGAGGCATGGGAGAAGATTCCAGGGTTTATTCAGGTAGAAATCTTGTATAATGCACATTCAGCAGTAGGTAAAAAGAATGATGATTAGCCAAAGCACAGAGTAGAGACCTAGCACATAGGCTATAGACAGGAAACTCCCTAGCAGGAGGAAGGGGAGGAGTTATGCAATACAGGGGGTACAGAGAACCAGAAGGGACAAACTAAAGAAGGCAAACACTTGCAGATACAGTACAGGTTATACATGTCAATGAATAGAGTCAGGTAGATGAGACATGACACTTCCCAAGACGCCACAGCAGCCGGACAAATTGTATGTTCGACAGAATGGCTGTTTTATTCAGCCCATAAGGGTGACTACCCACTACAGTTTTTTTTTTCACTGCGAAATTCGCAGCAGTTTTTTTTCTGCAGGGGTCTATGGGACTTGTAATGTTAAAATCGCAATCGCGCAAAATCGCGATTTTAACTGGAAGCAAAACAACAACACACACACCCTACGTCTGTATGCTCCACGTATTCGGGTCATGGGCGTATGTACAGTGGGTGCGGTCGCACCTGGGACCCGGAGCCCTAGGGGGCCCATAAAGTCTCTCTTTCCCACATTGTAAACCAATGCTATCAATGAAGCTTTATAGTTGGGGGCCCAGTTCCAGACTTCGTACTGGAGCCCCACAGCTTCAAGTTACACCTCCGTATTAGGATAATGCTAGGCCATTCCAACCAGCCTGTGTGAGTGACCTACAGTCGCTGCTAGTTCAAAAGCGGCAAGCATGCAGGCTGGCCCCTGATGCGTGCTTCAGAGCCAACGCTTATAGATGGAGCGACATTCGGGGAGCAAAGAACTCCAATGAACGGATGTCTACTTTAAAAGGATGTATTGCTTTATTCAATGCCTAGACACAGCAACAGTTCAACGGCTCGATAAAGACCGCAGTCAATAAAGGAAATAAAGAAATGTGTCTGTTTAATGTAAACTTGCATGGGAAACGTTTGCGAGCCACTGACTGACTGAATGCTGCTGGTGCCGCTGCTGCATGTCTGAAACGTGGTCTGACGTTACATGCACCACCAGGAATAAGGCCTTGCCTATAAGCATTCCCCAGCTGGCAAAAACGGAACATCCCTGCCTATTCCTCACCGTGGAAGGACAGAACCTACCTTTTTAAAAAAAAAAAAAATAGGCCACAGCGGCAGCCAACTGGATTTTGGTAGGCCGCTGTCTCCCCCTTGTGTGCTGCATTCAAAATGCACTCTGCTAAAAATAAAAAGGATCCAGTTCTGTGGCTTCTCGGAGGAGATAGGGGTTCCCCACCTCCCGTCTCCGAGCTGCAGCGGAGACTGACTAACATGGCTGCCAAGTCTGGTATTTATACTTCTAAATTGATGACATCACAATGCAGTGACATCAGCCTGCCAGACACCTGGCTCATTTGCATACAGTGTGTATGTATGTATGTATGTATGAATGAATCTATCTATTTATTTATTAATTATGTAGATTATAGATATAGATTATATCTGAATTATAGATTTTGTGCATATAGATAAAAGATAGATTTTAGATGAGATATATATATATATATATATATCTACATACATACACAAACACATATAGCTGTATTATGTATATATGTAGATTCTATAATGTATGTTGATTATATAATAGATCTATTGATTGATAGATAGATAGATAATCCATAGATCTATTATATAATTAATATAGATGATAGAATCTACATAGATATAAATAATCTAAAATCTATCATCTGGATATAATGTATGTCTATAATCTACACTATCTATCTATCGCTATACAAATAGCAAGATTTATTTCTCTATATAATCTATAGTTATGGATGGATGGATGGATGGATGGATGGATGGATTTATTTATGTATGGCGGGAAAAATAAAAAAAAAGGCCTGCTGTACACTTAAACTTCTTCAGATGACCATGCTGATCTATTCTTATTCTTACTAAGGTCTACTAATGCCAGCCCAGGGGAAGCCAATAAAGCCCTATGGGGTCGAAGCCAATTTTCCTCATTTTTGGGAAAAAGTTTCCGTCCGTCCCCACTCGAAATGCGTCCACCAAAAGAGATCTCTCAAAACGACCGACGGACGCACCTTCAGAGGCAAACTAGTGCTTGCTTCTAGTGTCATCGCGTGCTTAACCATCCTGCGTAGGGAGGTGACGAGTCCTGCAGGCTCTGCAAGCCTAGGATGCGTGAGCGCGGTGCAAGAGGAAGGACTGAGGAGGATGTGAGGGGGCGCGGTTGAGAAAGCGTTGGGTGGGGCTATGCAAAGGTCTTCCAGCTCCCTCAGTGCATTGTGGGTGCGCCCGGAGTGCTGCCTGAGCGTGTTGCATCTGATACGTCCCCTATCTGGGGATCATATATTAAAGGGAGCATAGGTGCAGCACGTTTCTGTAAAACTAATAGAGGGCGCTGCAATGTTACTGTAGAAACCAATGGACAGCATGGCAGGTAGCTATACATAGATTTTAATGACGACGACTGCCAAGGCTAAAGCCCGTGTATATTCCATAGACTATAGCTATCTCCAGGATAGCTGCATGCGCAGTCGCGCCATTGTCTCGCACGGCTGCTTTCATTCCGCGCTTCCTGAGAAGGCAATGTACGCATACGTCACTAGTGACGTATGCGTACATTGACCTGAAGGAAGCGGAAGGTAGCGCAATGTACGCTTTTTGACCGGATGGAGGAAAATCAGGTTGCTGGAGGTCACGTGACCGAAGTGACAAGCGGCTCCAGGAGAAGATTTGGGATAAGAAGAAGAGGTAAGCAGGCTGCCTGGGGAGCAATAGGTAAGTATATATTTTTTTGTTTTTAATGACAGAACCCCTTTAAGGCTCTATTATGACACTTTTCGAACCGTGGTATGGTTACATGTGGGGAGTGTGGTGACAATACGGTTACACTAGGAAAGTGGGCTTACATGAGGGGAGCGTGGAGGCGGTGCGGCTACACAAGGGGACTGTGATGGAACCCCTAACAATAATCTGTGCCGTGTCATTTCCATAAATGTCATAGAAGGTAATGAAAATGAAGTGAACAGTTTAGCATACAGTAATTCCCCTTTCACATGGGCCAAAACTCTCACTTACCCAAAGTAAGCTCTGTTAGACTACACATGTGATACTGGACAATGCGCCCATCTCCTCAGCCCTAGTTGGCCTGTGGTTCACATTCCTATGTGGGTCAGAAGCGGTGTTGTGTCTCCTTAAGGAGAGCACCCAAAAAGTATGTGGAGACACCCATGGGGTAAATGGGTCAGGGGATGGTATAGTCACTACCCAAGCACTGCACACAGAAGAGGGGTTTGAGAACCTAAAAAATGAGTAAGAAAACTTATAAGGTGATGCTAGCTCCTCTGGGATATCTATGCAAATAAGGATAAGAAAATACCTCTATAGCGCCATCTATTGGATGCAGCATTCCTTCAAATCCAAGTGATTTATCACAAGCCTTAACAATGATTGGGAATATTAAACCAAGCCAGGAAGCCATGCACAGACAGACTGTTTCATGGTGATTGCCCCTCCTCAGTGTGCAGCAGGCGTCTGGCTTAGGGTGCATTCACACGAACGTATATCGGCTCGGTTTTCACGCCGAGCCGATATACGTCGTCCTCATCTGCGGGGGGGGGGGGGGGGGCTGGAAGAGCCAGGAGCGAGAACTGAGCTCCCACCTCCTCTCTGCCTCCTCTCCACCCCCTCTCCGCCCCTCTGCCATGCTGTCCATTGGTTTCTACAGTAACATAACAGCGCCCTCTATTGGTTTTACAGAAACGTGCTGCACCTCCTATTGGATTTACCCAAATTACAGCACCATAGAGATTAGCGGGTCACCTCCCAGTTCTCCATCTTTTTGCCCTAATTTTCTCTAGGGTGGTTTCAAACCGGCGGGAAAGTCGCGCCAATTTTACCCGATGCGTTGGTTATTGAAAAATAAAAAGCAGATTCCGCAGCCAATGCTGAGGTAAAATGAAAGCTGTGCTGTGATTGGTTGCTATTTTTTATACTGTTAAGGTAACATGAAAGCTGTGCTGTGATTGGTTGCTATATATTATACTGCTGAGGCAACATGAAAGCTGTGCTGTGATTGGTTGATACTTCTTATACTACTCAGGTTACATGAAAGCTGTGCTGCGATTGGTTGCTATATATTATACTGGGAAGATCCTAGCAATACTGAGAATAAAGAAAATAAAACACATCATAGGCTGAAGAAATTATACACACGGCATGTCTTTTCTTCAGCCTTACATGACTATATATCTATATATGTATACATCCATATATTTGGGTAGAAATCCATAAAAATATATATCGATATATATGTATTTCTATATATTTATATAGATATTTATCTATACACAGAGACAGATAGATAGATAGATAGATAGATAGATAGATAGACTGTATGCAATAACCCTGGATGTCTGACAGTTGAAGCTGACTGGTGATGTCAGTAAGGCTCTATTATGACACGTACAGCTTGGAACCATAAATACTCATGTACGGCTGCCATTTACAGCCAGTCTCCATTGGAGATGGAAGTGGGCAGAAATCTACTGGCCTATCTTCCTATTCTGACTCAATAACATGGCTGTAAGCGTATCGGCTGAAGTAACTTCTCTTGTAGTTATGAACCAGTACTCACAGAAGATATATGTTGTCAGACAGCATCCAACTCCACTGCAGAGGCATGGGAGAAGATTCCAGGGTTTATTCAGGTAGAAATCTTGTATAATGCACATTCAGCAGTAGGTAAAAAGAATGATGATTAGCCAAAGCACAGAGTAGAGACCTAGCACATAGGCTATAGACAGGAAACTCCCTAGCAGGAGGAAGGGGAGGAGTTATGCAATACAGGGGGTACAGAGAACCAGAAGGGACAAACTAAAGAAGGCAAACACTTGCAGATACAGTACAGGTTATACATGTCAATGAATAGAGTCAGGTAGATGAGACATGACACTTCCCAAGACGCCACAGCAGCCGGACAAATTGTATGTTCGACAGAATGGCTGTTTTATTCAGCCCATAAGGGTGACTACCCACTACAGTTTTTTTTTTCACTGCGAAATTCGCAGCAGTTTTTTTTCTGCAGGGGTCTATGGGACTTGTAATGTTAAAATCGCAATCGCGCAAAATCGCGATTTTAACTGGAAGCAAAACAACAACACACACACCCTACGTCTGTATGCTCCACGTATTCGGGTCATGGGCGTATGTACAGTGGGTGCGGTCGCACCTGGGACCCGGAGCCCTAGGGGGCCCATAAAGTCTCTCTTTCCCACATTGTAAACCAATGCTATCAATGAAGCTTTATAGTTGGGGGCCCAGTTCCAGACTTCGTACTGGAGCCCCACAGCTTCAAGTTACACCTCCGTATTAGGATAATGCTAGGCCATTCCAACCAGCCTGTGTGAGTGACCTACAGTCGCTGCTAGTTCAAAAGCGGCAAGCATGCAGGCTGGCCCCTGATGCGTGCTTCAGAGCCAACGCTTATAGATGGAGCGACATTCGGGGAGCAAAGAACTCCAATGAACGGATGTCTACTTTAAAAGGATGTATTGCTTTATTCAATGCCTAGACACAGCAACAGTTCAACGGCTCGATAAAGACCGCAGTCAATAAAGGAAATAAAGAAATGTGTCTGTTTAATGTAAACTTGCATGGGAAACGTTTGCGAGCCACTGACTGACTGAATGCTGCTGGTGCCGCTGCTGCATGTCTGAAACGTGGTCTGACGTTACATGCACCACCAGGAATAAGGCCTTGCCTATAAGCATTCCCCAGCTGGCAAAAACGGAACATCCCTGCCTATTCCTCACCGTGGAAGGACAGAACCTACCTTTTTAAAAAAAAAAAAAATAGGCCACAGCGGCAGCCAACTGGATTTTGGTAGGCCGCTGTCTCCCCCTTGTGTGCTGCATTCAAAATGCACTCTGCTAAAAATAAAAAGGATCCAGTTCTGTGGCTTCTCGGAGGAGATAGGGGTTCCCCACCTCCCGTCTCCGAGCTGCAGCGGAGACTGACTAACATGGCTGCCAAGTCTGGTATTTATACTTCTAAATTGATGACATCACAATGCAGTGACATCAGCCTGCCAGACACCTGGCTCATTTGCATACAGTGTGTATGTATGTATGTATGTATGAATGAATCTATCTATTTATTTATTAATTATGTAGATTATAGATATAGATTATATCTGAATTATAGATTTTGTGCATATAGATAAAAGATAGATTTTAGATGAGATATATATATATATATATATATCTACATACATACACAAACACATATAGCTGTATTATGTATATATGTAGATTCTATAATGTATGTTGATTATATAATAGATCTATTGATTGATAGATAGATAGATAATCCATAGATCTATTATATAATTAATATAGATGATAGAATCTACATAGATATAAATAATCTAAAATCTATCATCTGGATATAATGTATGTCTATAATCTACACTATCTATCTATCGCTATACAAATAGCAAGATTTATTTCTCTATATAATCTATAGTTATGGATGGATGGATGGATGGATGGATGGATGGATTTATTTATGTATGGCGGGAAAAATAAAAAAAAAGGCCTGCTGTACACTTAAACTTCTTCAGATGACCATGCTGATCTATTCTTATTCTTACTAAGGTCTACTAATGCCAGCCCAGGGGAAGCCAATAAAGCCCTATGGGGTCGAAGCCAATTTTCCTCATTTTTGGGAAAAAGTTTCCGTCCGTCCCCACTCGAAATGCGTCCACCAAAAGAGATCTCTCAAAACGACCGACGGACGCACCTTCAGAGGCAAACTAGTGCTTGCTTCTAGTGTCATCGCGTGCTTAACCATCCTGCGTAGGGAGGTGACGAGTCCTGCAGGCTCTGCAAGCCTAGGATGCGTGAGCGCGGTGCAAGAGGAAGGACTGAGGAGGATGTGAGGGGGCGCGGTTGAGAAAGCGTTGGGTGGGGCTATGCAAAGGTCTTCCAGCTCCCTCAGTGCATTGTGGGTGCGCCCGGAGTGCTGCCTGAGCGTGTTGCATCTGATACGTCCCCTATCTGGGGATCATATATTAAAGGGAGCATAGGTGCAGCACGTTTCTGTAAAACTAATAGAGGGCGCTGCAATGTTACTGTAGAAACCAATGGACAGCATGGCAGGTAGCTATACATAGATTTTAATGACGACGACTGCCAAGGCTAAAGCCCGTGTATATTCCATAGACTATAGCTATCTCCAGGATAGCTGCATGCGCAGTCGCGCCATTGTCTCGCACGGCTGCTTTCATTCCGCGCTTCCTGAGAAGGCAATGTACGCATACGTCACTAGTGACGTATGCGTACATTGACCTGAAGGAAGCAGAAGGTAGCGCAATGTACGCTTTTTGACCGGATGGAGGAAAATCAGGTTGCTGGAGGTCACGTGACCGAAGTGACAAGCGGCTCCAGGAGAAGATTTGGGATAAGAAGAAGAGGTAAGCAGGCTGCCTGGGGAGCAATAGGTAAGTATATATTTTTTTGTTTTTAATGACAGAACCCCTTTAAGGCTCTATTATGACACTTTTCGAACCGTGGTATGGTTACATGTGGGGAGTGTGGTGACAATACGGTTACACTAGGAAAGTGGGCTTACATGAGGGGAGCGTGGAGGCGGTGCGGCTACACAAGGGGACTGTGATGGAACCCCTAACAATAATCTGTGCCGTGTCATTTCCATAAATGTCATAGAAGGTAATGAAAATGAAGTGAACAGTTTAGCATACAGTAATTCCCCTTTCACATGGGCCAAAACTCTCACTTACCCAAAGTAAGCTCTGTTAGACTACACATGTGATACTGGACAATGCGCCCATCTCCTCAGCCCTAGTTGGCCTGTGGTTCACATTCCTATGTGGGTCAGAAGCGGTGTTGTGTCTCCTTAAGGAGAGCACCCAAAAAGTATGTGGAGACACCCATGGGGTAAATGGGTCAGGGGATGGTATAGTCACTACCCAAGCACTGCACACAGAAGAGGGGTTTGAGAACCTAAAAAATGAGTAAGAAAACTTATAAGGTGATGCTAGCTCCTCTGGGATATCTATGCAAATAAGGATAAGAAAATACCTCTATAGCGCCATCTATTGGATGCAGCATTCCTTCAAATCCAAGTGATTTATCACAAGCCTTAACAATGATTGGGAATATTAAACCAAGCCAGGAAGCCATGCACAGACAGACTGTTTCATGGTGATTGCCCCTCCTCAGTGTGCAGCAGGCGTCTGGCTTAGGGTGCATTCACACGAACGTATATCGGCTCGGTTTTCACGCCGAGCCGATATACGTCGTCCTCATCTGCGGGGGGGGGGGGGGGGGCTGGAAGAGCCAGGAGCGAGAACTGAGCTCCCACCTCCTCTCTGCCTCCTCTCCACCCCCTCTCCGCCCCTCTGCCATGCTGTCCATTGGTTTCTACAGTAACATAACAGCGCCCTCTATTGGTTTTACAGAAACGTGCTGCACCTCCTATTGGATTTACCCAAATTACAGCACCATAGAGATTAGCGGGTCACCTCCCAGTTCTCCATCTTTTTGCCCTAATTTTCTCTAGGGTGGTTTCAAACCGGCGGGAAAGTCGCGCCAATTTTACCCGATGCGTTGGTTATTGAAAAATAAAAAGCAGATTCCGCAGCCAATGCTGAGGTAAAATGAAAGCTGTGCTGTGATTGGTTGCTATTTTTTATACTGTTAAGGTAACATGAAAGCTGTGCTGTGATTGGTTGCTATATATTATACTGCTGAGGCAACATGAAAGCTGTGCTGTGATTGGTTGATACTTCTTATACTACTCAGGTTACATGAAAGCTGTGCTGCGATTGGTTGCTATATATTATACTGGGAAGATCCTAGCAATACTGAGAATAAAGAAAATAAAACACATCATAGGCTGAAGAAATTATACACACGGCATGTCTTTTCTTCAGCCTTACATGACTATATATCTATATATGTATACATCCATATATTTGGGTAGAAATCCATAAAAATATATATCGATATATATGTATTTCTATATATTTATATAGATATTTATCTATACACAGAGACAGATAGATAGATAGATAGATAGATAGATAGATAGACTGTATGCAATAACCCTGGATGTCTGACAGTTGAAGCTGACTGGTGATGTCAGTAAGGCTCTATTATGACACGTACAGCTTGGAACCATAAATACTCATGTACGGCTGCCATTTACAGCCAGTCTCCATTGGAGATGGAAGTGGGCAGAAATCTACTGGCCTATCTTCCTATTCTGACTCAATAACATGGCTGTAAGCGTATCGGCTGAAGTAACTTCTCTTGTAGTTATGAACCAGTACTCACAGAAGATATATGTTGTCAGACAGCATCCAACTCCACTGCAGAGGCATGGGAGAAGATTCCAGGGTTTATTCAGGTAGAAATCTTGTATAATGCACATTCAGCAGTAGGTAAAAAGAATGATGATTAGCCAAAGCACAGAGTAGAGACCTAGCACATAGGCTATAGACAGGAAACTCCCTAGCAGGAGGAAGGGGAGGAGTTATGCAATACAGGGGGTACAGAGAACCAGAAGGGACAAACTAAAGAAGGCAAACACTTGCAGATACAGTACAGGTTATACATGTCAATGAATAGAGTCAGGTAGATGAGACATGACACTTCCCAAGACGCCACAGCAGCCGGACAAATTGTATGTTCGACAGAATGGCTGTTTTATTCAGCCCATAAGGGTGACTACCCACTACAGTTTTTTTTTTCACTGCGAAATTCGCAGCAGTTTTTTTTCTGCAGGGGTCTATGGGACTTGTAATGTTAAAATCGCAATCGCGCAAAATCGCGATTTTAACTGGAAGCAAAACAACAACACACACACCCTACGTCTGTATGCTCCACGTATTCGGGTCATGGGCGTATGTACAGTGGGTGCGGTCGCACCTGGGACCCGGAGCCCTAGGGGGCCCATAAAGTCTCTCTTTCCCACATTGTAAACCAATGCTATCAATGAAGCTTTATAGTTGGGGGCCCAGTTCCAGACTTCGTACTGGAGCCCCACAGCTTCAAGTTACACCTCCGTATTAGGATAATGCTAGGCCATTCCAACCAGCCTGTGTGAGTGACCTACAGTCGCTGCTAGTTCAAAAGCGGCAAGCATGCAGGCTGGCCCCTGATGCGTGCTTCAGAGCCAACGCTTATAGATGGAGCGACATTCGGGGAGCAAAGAACTCCAATGAACGGATGTCTACTTTAAAAGGATGTATTGCTTTATTCAATGCCTAGACACAGCAACAGTTCAACGGCTCGATAAAGACCGCAGTCAATAAAGGAAATAAAGAAATGTGTCTGTTTAATGTAAACTTGCATGGGAAACGTTTGCGAGCCACTGACTGACTGAATGCTGCTGGTGCCGCTGCTGCATGTCTGAAACGTGGTCTGACGTTACATGCACCACCAGGAATAAGGCCTTGCCTATAAGCATTCCCCAGCTGGCAAAAACGGAACATCCCTGCCTATTCCTCACCGTGGAAGGACAGAACCTACCTTTTTAAAAAAAAAAAAAATAGGCCACAGCGGCAGCCAACTGGATTTTGGTAGGCCGCTGTCTCCCCCTTGTGTGCTGCATTCAAAATGCACTCTGCTAAAAATAAAAAGGATCCAGTTCTGTGGCTTCTCGGAGGAGATAGGGGTTCCCCACCTCCCGTCTCCGAGCTGCAGCGGAGACTGACTAACATGGCTGCCAAGTCTGGTATTTATACTTCTAAATTGATGACATCACAATGCAGTGACATCAGCCTGCCAGACACCTGGCTCATTTGCATACAGTGTGTATGTATGTATGTATGTATGAATGAATCTATCTATTTATTTATTAATTATGTAGATTATAGATATAGATTATATCTGAATTATAGATTTTGTGCATATAGATAAAAGATAGATTTTAGATGAGATATATATATATATATATATATATCTACATACATACACAAACACATATAGCTGTATTATGTATATATGTAGATTCTATAATGTATGTTGATTATATAATAGATCTATTGATTGATAGATAGATAGATAATCCATAGATCTATTATATAATTAATATAGATGATAGAATCTACATAGATATAAATAATCTAAAATCTATCATCTGGATATAATGTATGTCTATAATCTACACTATCTATCTATCGCTATACAAATAGCAAGATTTATTTCTCTATATAATCTATAGTTATGGATGGATGGATGGATGGATGGATGGATGGATTTATTTATGTATGGCGGGAAAAATAAAAAAAAAGGCCTGCTGTACATTTAAACTTCTTCAGATGACCATGCTGATCTATTCTTATTCTTACTAAGGTCTACTAATGCCAGCCCAGGGGAAGCCAATAAAGCCCTATGGGGTCGAAGCCAATTTTCCTCATTTTTGGGAAAAAGTTTCCGTCCGTCCCCACTCGAAATGCGTCCACCAAAAGAGATCTCTCAAAACGACCGACGGACGCACCTTCAGAGGCAAACTAGTGCTTGCTTCTAGTGTCATCGCGTGCTTAACCATCCTGCGTAGGGAGGTGACGAGTCCTGCAGGCTCTGCAAGCCTAGGATGCGTGAGCGCGGTGCAAGAGGAAGGACTGAGGAGGATGTGAGGGGGCGCGGTTGAGAAAGCGTTGGGTGGGGCTATGCAAAGGTCTTCCAGCTCCCTCAGTGCATTGTGGGTGCGCCCGGAGTGCTGCCTGAGCGTGTTGCATCTGATACGTCCCCTATCTGGGGATCATATATTAAAGGGAGCATAGGTGCAGCACGTTTCTGTAAAACTAATAGAGGGCGCTGCAATGTTACTGTAGAAACCAATGGACAGCATGGCAGGTAGCTATACATAGATTTTAATGACGACGACTGCCAAGGCTAAAGCCCGTGTATATTCCATAGACTATAGCTATCTCCAGGATAGCTGCATGCGCAGTCGCGCCATTGTCTCGCACGGCTGCTTTCATTCCGCGCTTCCTGAGAAGGCAATGTACGCATACGTCACTAGTGACGTATGCGTACATTGACCTGAAGGAAGCAGAAGGTAGCGCAATGTACGCTTTTTGACCGGATGGAGGAAAATCAGGTTGCTGGAGGTCACGTGACCGAAGTGACAAGCGGCTCCAGGAGAAGATTTGGGATAAGAAGAAGAGGTAAGCAGGCTGCCTGGGGAGCAATAGGTAAGTATATATTTTTTTGTTTTTAATGACAGAACCCCTTTAAGGCTCTATTATGACACTTTTCGAACCGTGGTATGGTTACATGTGGGGAGTGTGGTGACAATACGGTTACACTAGGAAAGTGGGCTTACATGAGGGGAGCGTGGAGGCGGTGCGGCTACACAAGGGGACTGTGATGGAACCCCTAACAATAATCTGTGCCGTGTCATTTCCATAAATGTCATAGAAGGTAATGAAAATGAAGTGAACAGTTTAGCATACAGTAATTCCCCTTTCACATGGGCCAAAACTCTCACTTACCCAAAGTAAGCTCTGTTAGACTACACATGTGATACTGGACAATGCGCCCATCTCCTCAGCCCTAGTTGGCCTGTGGTTCACATTCCTATGTGGGTCAGAAGCGGTGTTGTGTCTCCTTAAGGAGAGCACCCAAAAAGTATGTGGAGACACCCATGGGGTAAATGGGTCAGGGGATGGTATAGTCACTACCCAAGCACTGCACACAGAAGAGGGGTTTGAGAACCTAAAAAATGAGTAAGAAAACTTATAAGGTGATGCTAGCTCCTCTGGGATATCTATGCAAATAAGGATAAGAAAATACCTCTATAGCGCCATCTATTGGATGCAGCATTCCTTCAAATCCAAGTGATTTATCACAAGCCTTAACAATGATTGGGAATATTAAACCAAGCCAGGAAGCCATGCACAGACAGACTGTTTCATGGTGATTGCCCCTCCTCAGTGTGCAGCAGGCGTCTGGCTTAGGGTGCATTCACACGAACGTATATCGGCTCGGTTTTCACGCCGAGCCGATATACGTCGTCCTCATCTGCGGGGGGGGGGGGGGGGGCTGGAAGAGCCAGGAGCGAGAACTGAGCTCCCACCTCCTCTCTGCCTCCTCTCCACCCCCTCTCCGCCCCTCTGCCATGCTGTCCATTGGTTTCTACAGTAACATAACAGCGCCCTCTATTGGTTTTACAGAAACGTGCTGCACCTCCTATTGGATTTACCCAAATTACAGCACCATAGAGATTAGCGGGTCACCTCCCAGTTCTCCATCTTTTTGCCCTAATTTTCTCTAGGGTGGTTTCAAACCGGCGGGAAAGTCGCGCCAATTTTACCCGATGCGTTGGTTATTGAAAAATAAAAAGCAGATTCCGCAGCCAATGCTGAGGTAAAATGAAAGCTGTGCTGTGATTGGTTGCTATTTTTTATACTGTTAAGGTAACATGAAAGCTGTGCTGTGATTGGTTGCTATATATTATACTGCTGAGGCAACATGAAAGCTGTGCTGTGATTGGTTGATACTTCTTATACTACTCAGGTTACATGAAAGCTGTGCTGCGATTGGTTGCTATATATTATACTGGGAAGATCCTAGCAATACTGAGAATAAAGAAAATAAAACACATCATAGGCTGAAGAAATTATACACACGGCATGTCTTTTCTTCAGCCTTACATGACTATATATCTATATATGTATACATCCATATATTTGGGTAGAAATCCATAAAAATATATATCGATATATATGTATTTCTATATATTTATATAGATATTTATCTATACACAGAGACAGATAGATAGATAGATAGATAGATAGATAGATAGACTGTATGCAATAACCCTGGATGTCTGACAGTTGAAGCTGACTGGTGATGTCAGTAAGGCTCTATTATGACACGTACAGCTTGGAACCATAAATACTCATGTACGGCTGCCATTTACAGCCAGTCTCCATTGGAGATGGAAGTGGGCAGAAATCTACTGGCCTATCTTCCTATTCTGACTCAATAACATGGCTGTAAGCGTATCGGCTGAAGTAACTTCTCTTGTAGTTATGAACC
Organism: Eleutherodactylus coqui; assembly: GCF_035609145.1. Lineage (NCBI taxonomy): Eukaryota > Metazoa > Chordata > Amphibia > Anura > Eleutherodactylidae > Eleutherodactylus > Eleutherodactylus coqui. The sequence continues at coordinate 285,803 of NW_027101742.1, read as the reverse complement.
AGTACTCACAGAAGATATATGTTGTCAGACAGCATCCAACTCCACTGCAGAGGCATGGGAGAAGATTCCAGGGTTTATTCAGGTAGAAATCTTGTATAATGCACATTCAGCAGTAGGTAAAAAGAATGATGATTAGCCAAAGCACAGAGTAGAGACCTAGCACATAGGCTATAGACAGGAAACTCCCTAGCAGGAGGAAGGGGAGGAGTTATGCAATACAGGGGGTACAGAGAACCAGAAGGGACAAACTAAAGAAGGCAAACACTTGCAGATACAGTACAGGTTATACATGTCAATGAATAGAGTCAGGTAGATGAGACATGACACTTCCCAAGACGCCACAGCAGCCGGACAAATTGTATGTTCGACAGAATGGCTGTTTTATTCAGCCCATAAGGGTGACTACCCACTACAGTTTTTTTTTTCACTGCGAAATTCGCAGCAGTTTTTTTTCTGCAGGGGTCTATGGGACTTGTAATGTTAAAATCGCAATCGCGCAAAATCGCGATTTTAACTGGAAGCAAAACAACAACACACACACCCTACGTCTGTATGCTCCACGTATTCGGGTCATGGGCGTATGTACAGTGGGTGCGGTCGCACCTGGGACCCGGAGCCCTAGGGGGCCCATAAAGTCTCTCTTTCCCACATTGTAAACCAATGCTATCAATGAAGCTTTATAGTTGGGGGCCCAGTTCCAGACTTCGTACTGGAGCCCCACAGCTTCAAGTTACACCTCCGTATTAGGATAATGCTAGGCCATTCCAACCAGCCTGTGTGAGTGACCTACAGTCGCTGCTAGTTCAAAAGCGGCAAGCATGCAGGCTGGCCCCTGATGCGTGCTTCAGAGCCAACGCTTATAGATGGAGCGACATTCGGGGAGCAAAGAACTCCAATGAACGGATGTCTACTTTAAAAGGATGTATTGCTTTATTCAATGCCTAGACACAGCAACAGTTCAACGGCTCGATAAAGACCGCAGTCAATAAAGGAAATAAAGAAATGTGTCTGTTTAATGTAAACTTGCATGGGAAACGTTTGCGAGCCACTGACTGACTGAATGCTGCTGGTGCCGCTGCTGCATGTCTGAAACGTGGTCTGACGTTACATGCACCACCAGGAATAAGGCCTTGCCTATAAGCATTCCCCAGCTGGCAAAAACGGAACATCCCTGCCTATTCCTCACCGTGGAAGGACAGAACCTACCTTTTTAAAAAAAAAAAAAATAGGCCACAGCGGCAGCCAACTGGATTTTGGTAGGCCGCTGTCTCCCCCTTGTGTGCTGCATTCAAAATGCACTCTGCTAAAAATAAAAAGGATCCAGTTCTGTGGCTTCTCGGAGGAGATAGGGGTTCCCCACCTCCCGTCTCCGAGCTGCAGCGGAGACTGACTAACATGGCTGCCAAGTCTGGTATTTATACTTCTAAATTGATGACATCACAATGCAGTGACATCAGCCTGCCAGACACCTGGCTCATTTGCATACAGTGTGTATGTATGTATGTATGTATGAATGAATCTATCTATTTATTTATTAATTATGTAGATTATAGATATAGATTATATCTGAATTATAGATTTTGTGCATATAGATAAAAGATAGATTTTAGATGAGATATATATATATATATATATATATCTACATACATACACAAACACATATAGCTGTATTATGTATATATGTAGATTCTATAATGTATGTTGATTATATAATAGATCTATTGATTGATAGATAGATAGATAATCCATAGATCTATTATATAATTAATATAGATGATAGAATCTACATAGATATAAATAATCTAAAATCTATCATCTGGATATAATGTATGTCTATAATCTACACTATCTATCTATCGCTATACAAATAGCAAGATTTATTTCTCTATATAATCTATAGTTATGGATGGATGGATGGATGGATGGATGGATGGATTTATTTATGTATGGCGGGAAAAATAAAAAAAAAGGCCTGCTGTACATTTAAACTTCTTCAGATGACCATGCTGATCTATTCTTATTCTTACTAAGGTCTACTAATGCCAGCCCAGGGGAAGCCAATAAAGCCCTATGGGGTCGAAGCCAATTTTCCTCATTTTTGGGAAAAAGTTTCCGTCCGTCCCCACTCGAAATGCGTCCACCAAAAGAGATCTCTCAAAACGACCGACGGACGCACCTTCAGAGGCAAACTAGTGCTTGCTTCTAGTGTCATCGCGTGCTTAACCATCCTGCGTAGGGAGGTGACGAGTCCTGCAGGCTCTGCAAGCCTAGGATGCGTGAGCGCGGTGCAAGAGGAAGGACTGAGGAGGATGTGAGGGGGCGCGGTTGAGAAAGCGTTGGGTGGGGCTATGCAAAGGTCTTCCAGCTCCCTCAGTGCATTGTGGGTGCGCCCGGAGTGCTGCCTGAGCGTGTTGCATCTGATACGTCCCCTATCTGGGGATCATATATTAAAGGGAGCATAGGTGCAGCACGTTTCTGTAAAACTAATAGAGGGCGCTGCAATGTTACTGTAGAAACCAATGGACAGCATGGCAGGTAGCTATACATAGATTTTAATGACGACGACTGCCAAGGCTAAAGCCCGTGTATATTCCATAGACTATAGCTATCTCCAGGATAGCTGCATGCGCAGTCGCGCCATTGTCTCGCACGGCTGCTTTCATTCCGCGCTTCCTGAGAAGGCAATGTACGCATACGTCACTAGTGACGTATGCGTACATTGACCTGAAGGAAGCGGAAGGTAGCGCAATGTACGCTTTTTGACCGGATGGAGGAAAATCAGGTTGCTGGAGGTCACGTGACCGAAGTGACAAGCGGCTCCAGGAGAAGATTTGGGATAAGAAGAAGAGGTAAGCAGGCTGCCTGGGGAGCAATAGGTAAGTATATATTTTTTTGTTTTTAATGACAGAACCCCTTTAAGGCTCTATTATGACACTTTTCGAACCGTGGTATGGTTACATGTGGGGAGTGTGGTGACAATACGGTTACACTAGGAAAGTGGGCTTACATGAGGGGAGCGTGGAGGCGGTGCGGCTACACAAGGGGACTGTGATGGAACCCCTAACAATAATCTGTGCCGTGTCATTTCCATAAATGTCATAGAAGGTAATGAAAATGAAGTGAACAGTTTAGCATACAGTAATTCCCCTTTCACATGGGCCAAAACTCTCACTTACCCAAAGTAAGCTCTGTTAGACTACACATGTGATACTGGACAATGCGCCCATCTCCTCAGCCCTAGTTGGCCTGTGGTTCACATTCCTATGTGGGTCAGAAGCGGTGTTGTGTCTCCTTAAGGAGAGCACCCAAAAAGTATGTGGAGACACCCATGGGGTAAATGGGTCAGGGGATGGTATAGTCACTACCCAAGCACTGCACACAGAAGAGGGGTTTGAGAACCTAAAAAATGAGTAAGAAAACTTATAAGGTGATGCTAGCTCCTCTGGGATATCTATGCAAATAAGGATAAGAAAATACCTCTATAGCGCCATCTATTGGATGCAGCATTCCTTCAAATCCAAGTGATTTATCACAAGCCTTAACAATGATTGGGAATATTAAACCAAGCCAGGAAGCCATGCACAGACAGACTGTTTCATGGTGATTGCCCCTCCTCAGTGTGCAGCAGGCGTCTGGCTTAGGGTGCATTCACACGAACGTATATCGGCTCGGTTTTCACGCCGAGCCGATATACGTCGTCCTCATCTGCGGGGGGGGCTGGAAGAGCCAGGAGCGAGAACTGAGCTCCCACCTCCTCTCTGCCTCCTCTCCACCCCCTCTCCGCCCCTCTGCCATGCTGTCCATTGGTTTCTACAGTAACATAACAGCGCCCTCTATTGGTTTTACAGAAACGTGCTGCACCTCCTATTGGATTTACCCAAATTACAGCACCATAGAGATTAGCGGGTCACCTCCCAGTTCTCCATCTTTTTGCCCTAATTTTCTCTAGGGTGGTTTCAAACCGGCGGGAAAGTCGCGCCAATTTTACCCGATGCGTTGGTTATTGAAAAATAAAAAGCAGATTCCGCAGCCAATGCTGAGGTAAAATGAAAGCTGTGCTGTGATTGGTTGCTATTTTTTATACTGTTAAGGTAACATGAAAGCTGTGCTGTGATTGGTTGCTATATATTATACTGCTGAGGCAACATGAAAGCTGTGCTGTGATTGGTTGATACTTCTTATACTACTCAGGTTACATGAAAGCTGTGCTGCGATTGGTTGCTATATATTATACTGGGAAGATCCTAGCAATACTGAGAATAAAGAAAATAAAACACATCATAGGCTGAAGAAATTATACACACGGCATGTCTTTTCTTCAGCCTTACATGACTATATATCTATATATGTATACATCCATATATTTGGGTAGAAATCCATAAAAATATATATCGATATATATGTATTTCTATATATTTATATAGATATTTATCTATACACAGAGACAGATAGATAGATAGATAGATAGATAGATAGATAGATAGATAGGATAGATAGGATAGATAGATAGATAGATAGATAGATAGATAGACTGTATGCAATAACCCTGGATGTCTGACAGTTGAAGCTGACTGGTGATGTCAGTAAGGCTCTATTATGACACGTACAGCTTGGAACCATAAATACTCATGTACGGCTGCCATTTACAGCCAGTCTCCATTGGAGATGGAAGTGGGCAGAAATCTACTGGCCTATCTTCCTATTCTGACTCAATAACATGGCTGTAAGCGTATCGGCTGAAGTAACTTCTCTTGTAGTTATGAACCAGTACTCACAGAAGATATATGTTGTCAGACAGCATCCAACTCCACTGCAGAGGCATGGGAGAAGATTCCAGGGTTTATTCAGGTAGAAATCTTGTATAATGCACATTCAGCAGTAGGTAAAAAGAATGATGATTAGCCAAAGCACAGAGTAGAGACCTAGCACATAGGCTATAGACAGGAAACTCCCTAGCAGGAGGAAGGGGAGGAGTTATGCAATACAGGGGGTACAGAGAACCAGAAGGGACAAACTAAAGAAGGCAAACACTTGCAGATACAGTACAGGTTATACATGTCAATGAATAGAGTCAGGTAGATGAGACATGACACTTCCCAAGACGCCACAGCAGCCGGACAAATTGTATGTTCGACAGAATGGCTGTTTTATTCAGCCCATAAGGGTGACTACCCACTACAGTTTTTTTTTTCACTGCGAAATTCGCAGCAGTTTTTTTTCTGCAGGGGTCTATGGGACTTGTAATGTTAAAATCGCAATCGCGCAAAATCGCGATTTTAACTGGAAGCAAAACAACAACACACACACCCTACGTCTGTATGCTCCACGTATTCGGGTCATGGGCGTATGTACAGTGGGTGCGGTCGCACCTGGGACCCGGAGCCCTAGGGGGCCCATAAAGTCTCTCTTTCCCACATTGTAAACCAATGCTATCAATGAAGCTTTATAGTTGGGGGCCCAGTTCCAGACTTCGTACTGGAGCCCCACAGCTTCAAGTTACACCTCCGTATTAGGATAATGCTAGGCCATTCCAACCAGCCTGTGTGAGTGACCTACAGTCGCTGCTAGTTCAAAAGCGGCAAGCATGCAGGCTGGCCCCTGATGCGTGCTTCAGAGCCAACGCTTATAGATGGAGCGACATTCGGGGAGCAAAGAACTCCAATGAACGGATGTCTACTTTAAAAGGATGTATTGCTTTATTCAATGCCTAGACACAGCAACAGTTCAACGGCTCGATAAAGACCGCAGTCAATAAAGGAAATAAAGAAATGTGTCTGTTTAATGTAAACTTGCATGGGAAACGTTTGCGAGCCACTGACTGACTGAATGCTGCTGGTGCCGCTGCTGCATGTCTGAAACGTGGTCTGACGTTACATGCACCACCAGGAATAAGGCCTTGCCTATAAGCATTCCCCAGCTGGCAAAAACGGAACATCCCTGCCTATTCCTCACCGTGGAAGGACAGAACCTACCTTTTTAAAAAAAAAAAAAATAGGCCACAGCGGCAGCCAACTGGATTTTGGTAGGCCGCTGTCTCCCCCTTGTGTGCTGCATTCAAAATGCACTCTGCTAAAAATAAAAAGGATCCAGTTCTGTGGCTTCTCGGAGGAGATAGGGGTTCCCCACCTCCCGTCTCCGAGCTGCAGCGGAGACTGACTAACATGGCTGCCAAGTCTGGTATTTATACTTCTAAATTGATGACATCACAATGCAGTGACATCAGCCTGCCAGACACCTGGCTCATTTGCATACAGTGTGTATGTATGTATGTATGAATGAATCTATCTATTTATTTATTAATTATGTAGATTATAGATATAGATTATATCTGAATTATAGATTTTGTGCATATAGATAAAAGATAGATTTTAGATGAGATATATATATATATATATATATATATATATCTACATACATACACAAACACATATAGCTGTATTATGTATATATGTAGATTCTATAATGTATGTTGATTATATAATAGATCTATTGATTGATAGATAGATAGATAATCCATAGATCTATTATATAATTAATATAGATGATAGAATCTACATAGATATAAATAATCTAAAATCTATCATCTGGATATAATGTATGTCTATAATCTACACTATCTATCTATCGCTATACAAATAGCAAGATTTATTTCTCTATATAATCTATAGTTATGGATGGATGGATGGATGGATGGATGGATTTATTTATGTATGGCGGGAAAAATAAAAAAAAAGGCCTGCTGTACATTTAAACTTCTTCAGATGACCATGCTGATCTATTCTTATTCTTACTAAGGTCTACTAATGCCAGCCCAGGGGAAGCCAATAAAGCCCTATGGGGTCGAAGCCAATTTTCCTCATTTTTGGGAAAAAGTTTCCGTCCGTCCCCACTCGAAATGCGTCCACCAAAAGAGATCTCTCAAAACGACCGACGGACGCACCTTCAGAGGCAAACTAGTGCTTGCTTCTAGTGTCATCGCGTGCTTAACCATCCTGCGTAGGGAGGTGACGAGTCCTGCAGGCTCTGCAAGCCTAGGATGCGTGAGCGCGGTGCAAGAGGAAGGACTGAGGAGGATGTGAGGGGGCGCGGTTGAGAAAGCGTTGGGTGGGGCTATGCAAAGGTCTTCCAGCTCCCTCAGTGCATTGTGGGTGCGCCCGGAGTGCTGCCTGAGCGTGTTGCATCTGATACGTCCCCTATCTGGGGATCATATATTAAAGGGAGCATAGGTGCAGCACGTTTCTGTAAAACTAATAGAGGGCGCTGCAATGTTACTGTAGAAACCAATGGACAGCATGGCAGGTAGCTATACATAGATTTTAATGACGACGACTGCCAAGGCTAAAGCCCGTGTATATTCCATAGACTATAGCTATCTCCAGGATAGCTGCATGCGCAGTCGCGCCATTGTCTCGCACGGCTGCTTTCATTCCGCGCTTCCTGAGAAGGCAATGTACGCATACGTCACTAGTGACGTATGCGTACATTGACCTGAAGGAAGCGGAAGGTAGCGCAATGTACGCTTTTTGACCGGATGGAGGAAAATCAGGTTGCTGGAGGTCACGTGACCGAAGTGACAAGCGGCTCCAGGAGAAGATTTGGGATAAGAAGAAGAGGTAAGCAGGCTGCCTGGGGAGCAATAGGTAAGTATATATTTTTTTGTTTTTAATGACAGAACCCCTTTAAGGCTCTATTATGACACTTTTCGAACCGTGGTATGGTTACATGTGGGGAGTGTGGTGACAATACGGTTACACTAGGAAAGTGGGCTTACATGAGGGGAGCGTGGAGGCGGTGCGGCTACACAAGGGGACTGTGATGGAACCCCTAACAATAATCTGTGCCGTGTCATTTCCATAAATGTCATAGAAGGTAATGAAAATGAAGTGAACAGTTTAGCATACAGTAATTCCCCTTTCACATGGGCCAAAACTCTCACTTACCCAAAGTAAGCTCTGTTAGACTACACATGTGATACTGGACAATGCGCCCATCTCCTCAGCCCTAGTTGGCCTGTGGTTCACATTCCTATGTGGGTCAGAAGCGGTGTTGTGTCTCCTTAAGGAGAGCACCCAAAAAGTATGTGGAGACACCCATGGGGTAAATGGGTCAGGGGATGGTATAGTCACTACCCAAGCACTGCACACAGAAGAGGGGTTTGAGAACCTAAAAAATGAGTAAGAAAACTTATAAGGTGATGCTAGCTCCTCTGGGATATCTATGCAAATAAGGATAAGAAAATACCTCTATAGCGCCATCTATTGGATGCAGCATTCCTTCAAATCCAAGTGATTTATCACAAGCCTTAACAATGATTGGGAATATTAAACCAAGCCAGGAAGCCATGCACAGACAGACTGTTTCATGGTGATTGCCCCTCCTCAGTGTGCAGCAGGCGTCTGGCTTAGGGTGCATTCACACGAACGTATATCGGCTCGGTTTTCACGCCGAGCCGATATACGTCGTCCTCATCTGCGGGGGGGGCTGGAAGAGCCAGGAGCGAGAACTGAGCTCCCACCTCCTCTCTGCCTCCTCTCCACCCCCTCTCCGCCCCTCTGCCATGCTGTCCATTGGTTTCTACAGTAACATAACAGCGCCCTCTATTGGTTTTACAGAAACGTGCTGCACCTCCTATTGGATTTACCCAAATTACAGCACCATAGAGATTAGCGGGTCACCTCCCAGTTCTCCATCTTTTTGCCCTAATTTTCTCTAGGGTGGTTTCAAACCGGCGGGAAAGTCGCGCCAATTTTACCCGATGCGTTGGTTATTGAAAAATAAAAAGCAGATTCCGCAGCCAATGCTGAGGTAAAATGAAAGCTGTGCTGTGATTGGTTGCTATTTTTTATACTGTTAAGGTAACATGAAAGCTGTGCTGTGATTGGTTGCTATATATTATACTGCTGAGGCAACATGAAAGCTGTGCTGTGATTGGTTGATACTTCTTATACTACTCAGGTTACATGAAAGCTGTGCTGCGATTGGTTGCTATATATTATACTGGGAAGATCCTAGCAATACTGAGAATAAAGAAAATAAAACACATCATAGGCTGAAGAAATTATACACACGGCATGTCTTTTCTTCAGCCTTACATGACTATATATCTATATATGTATACATCCATATATTTGGGTAGAAATCCATAAAAATATATATCGATATATATGTATTTCTATATATTTATATAGATATTTATCTATACACAGAGACAGATAGATAGATAGATAGATAGATAGACTGTATGCAATAACCCTGGATGTCTGACAGTTGAAGCTGACTGGTGATGTCAGTAAGGCTCTATTATGACACGTACAGCTTGGAACCATAAATACTCATGTACGGCTGCCATTTACAGCCAGTCTCCATTGGAGATGGAAGTGGGCAGAAATGTACTGGCCCATCTTCCTATTCTGACTCAATAACATGGCTGTAAGCGTATCGGCTGAAGTAACTTCTCTTGTAGTTATGAACCAGTACTCACAGAAGATATATGTTGTCAGACAGCATCCAACTCCACTGCAGAGGCATGGGAGAAGATTCCAGGGTTTATTCAGGTAGAAATCTTGTATAATGCACATTCAGCAGTAGGTAAAAAGAATGATGATTAGCCAAAGCACAGAGTAGAGACCTAGCACATAGGCTATAGACAGGAAACTCCCTAGCAGGAGGAAGGGGAGGAGTTATGCAATACAGGGGGTACAGAGAACCAGAAGGGACAAACTAAAGAAGGCAAACACTTGCAGATACAGTACAGGTTATACATGTCAATGAATAGAGTCAGGTAGATGAGACATGACACTTCCCAAGACGCCACAGCAGCCGGACAAATTGTATGTTCGACAGAATGGCTGTTTTATTCAGCCCATAAGGGTGACTACCCACTACAGTTTTTTTTTTCACTGCGAAATTCGCAGCAGTTTTTTTTCTGCAGGGGTCTATGGGACTTGTAATGTTAAAATCGCAATCGCGCAAAATCGCGATTTTAACTGGAAGCAAAACAACAACACACACACCCTACGTCTGTATGCTCCACGTATTCGGGTCATGGGCGTATGTACAGTGGGTGCGGTCGCACCTGGGACCCGGAGCCCTAGGGGGCCCATAAAGTCTCTCTTTCCCACATTGTAAACCAATGCTATCAATGAAGCTTTATAGTTGGGGGCCCAGTTCCAGACTTCGTACTGGAGCCCCACAGCTTCAAGTTACACCTCCGTATTAGGATAATGCTAGGCCATTCCAACCAGCCTGTGTGAGTGACCTACAGTCGCTGCTAGTTCAAAAGCGGCAAGCATGCAGGCTGGCCCCTGATGCGTGCTTCAGAGCCAACGCTTATAGATGGAGCGACATTCGGGGAGCAAAGAACTCCAATGAACGGATGTCTACTTTAAAAGGATGTATTGCTTTATTCAATGCCTAGACACAGCAACAGTTCAACGGCTCGATAAAGACCGCAGTCAATAAAGGAAATAAAGAAATGTGTCTGTTTAATGTAAACTTGCATGGGAAACGTTTGCGAGCCACTGACTGACTGAATGCTGCTGGTGCCGCTGCTGCATGTCTGAAACGTGGTCTGACGTTACATGCACCACCAGGAATAAGGCCTTGCCTATAAGCATTCCCCAGCTGGCAAAAACGGAACATCCCTGCCTATTCCTCACCGTGGAAGGACAGAACCTACCTTTTAAAAAAAAAAAAAAAATAGGCCACAGCGGCAGCCAACTGGATTTTGGTAGGCCGCTGTCTCCCCCTTGTGTGCTGCATTCAAAATGCACTCTGCTAAAAATAAAAAGGATCCAGTTCTGTGGCTTCTCGGAGGAGATAGGGGTTCCCCACCTCCCGTCTCCGAGCTGCAGCGGAGACTGACTAACATGGCTGCCAAGTCTGGTATTTATACTTCTAAATTGATGACATCACAATGCAGTGACATCAGCCTGCCAGACACCTGGCTCATTTGCATACAGTGTGTATGTATGTATGTATGAATGAATCTATCTATTTATTTATTAATTATGTAGATTATAGATATAGATTATATCTGAATTATAGATTTTGTGCATATAGATAAAAGATAGATTTTAGATGAGATATATATATATATATATCTACATACATACACAAACACATATAGCTGTATTATGTATATATGTAGATTCTATAATGTATGTTGATTATATAATAGATCTATTGATTGATAGATAGATAGATAATCCATAGATCTATTATATAATTAATATAGATGATAGAATCTACATAGATATAAATAATCTAAAATCTATCATCTGGATATAATGTATGTCTATAATCTACACTATCTATCTATCGCTATACAAATAGCAAGATTTATTTCTCTATATAATCTATAGTTATGGATGGATGGATGGATGGATGGATGGATTTATTTATGTATGGCGGGAAAAATAAAAAAAAAGGCCTGCTGTACATTTAAACTTCTTCAGATGACCATGCTGATCTATTCTTATTCTTACTAAGGTCTACTAATGCCAGCCCAGGGGAAGCCAATAAAGCCCTATGGGGTCGAAGCCAATTTTCCTCATTTTTGGGAAAAAGTTTCCGTCCGTCCCCACTCGAAATGCGTCCACCAAAAGAGATCTCTCAAAACGACCGACGGACGCACCTTCAGAGGCAAACTAGTGCTTGCTTCTAGTGTCATCGCGTGCTTAACCATCCTGCGTAGGGAGGTGACGAGTCCTGCAGGCTCTGCAAGCCTAGGATGCGTGAGCGCGGTGCAAGAGGAAGGACTGAGGAGGATGTGAGGGGGCGCGGTTGAGAAAGCGTTGGGTGGGGCTATGCAAAGGTCTTCCAGCTCCCTCAGTGCATTGTGGGTGCGCCCGGAGTGCTGCCTGAGCGTGTTGCATCTGATACGTCCCCTATCTGGGGATCATATATTAAAGGGAGCATAGGTGCAGCACGTTTCTGTAAAACTAATAGAGGGCGCTGCAATGTTACTGTAGAAACCAATGGACAGCATGGCAGGTAGCTATACATAGATTTTAATGACGACGACTGCCAAGGCTAAAGCCCGTGTATATTCCATAGACTATAGCTATCTCCAGGATAGCTGCATGCGCAGTCGCGCCATTGTCTCGCACGGCTGCTTTCATTCCGCGCTTCCTGAGAAGGCAATGTACGCATACGTCACTAGTGACGTATGCGTACATTGACCTGAAGGAAGCGGAAGGTAGCGCAATGTACGCTTTTTGACCGGATGGAGGAAAATCAGGTTGCTGGAGGTCACGTGACCGAAGTGACAAGCGGCTCCAGGAGAAGATTTGGGATAAGAAGAAGAGGTAAGCAGGCTGCCTGGGGAGCAATAGGTAAGTATATATTTTTTTGTTTTTAATGACAGAACCCCTTTAAGGCTCTATTATGACACTTTTCGAACCGTGGTATGGTTACATGTGGGGAGTGTGGTGACAATACGGTTACACTAGGAAAGTGGGCTTACATGAGGGGAGCGTGGAGGCGGTGCGGCTACACAAGGGGACTGTGATGGAACCCCTAACAATAATCTGTGCCGTGTCATTTCCATAAATGTCATAGAAGGTAATGAAAATGAAGTGAACAGTTTAGCATACAGTAATTCCCCTTTCACATGGGCCAAAACTCTCACTTACCCAAAGTAAGCTCTGTTAGACTACACATGTGATACTGGACAATGCGCCCATCTCCTCAGCCCTAGTTGGCCTGTGGTTCACATTCCTATGTGGGTCAGAAGCGGTGTTGTGTCTCCTTAAGGAGAGCACCCAAAAAGTATGTGGAGACACCCATGGGGTAAATGGGTCAGGGGATGGTATAGTCACTACCCAAGCACTGCACACAGAAGAGGGGTTTGAGAACCTAAAAAATGAGTAAGAAAACTTATAAGGTGATGCTAGCTCCTCTGGGATATCTATGCAAATAAGGATAAGAAAATACCTCTATAGCGCCATCTATTGGATGCAGCATTCCTTCAAATCCAAGTGATTTATCACAAGCCTTAACAATGATTGGGAATATTAAACCAAGCCAGGAAGCCATGCACAGACAGACTGTTTCATGGTGATTGCCCCTCCTCAGTGTGCAGCAGGCGTCTGGCTTAGGGTGCATTCACACGAACGTATATCGGCTCGGTTTTCACGCCGAGCCGATATACGTCGTCCTCATCTGCGGGGGGGGCTGGAAGAGCCAGGAGCGAGAACTGAGCTCCCACCTCCTCTCTGCCTCCTCTCCACCCCCTCTCCGCCCCTCTGCCATGCTGTCCATTGGTTTCTACAGTAACATAACAGCGCCCTCTATTGGTTTTACAGAAACGTGCTGCACCTCCTATTGGATTTACCCAAATTACAGCACCATAGAGATTAGCGGGTCACCTCCCAGTTCTCCATCTTTTTGCCCTAATTTTCTCTAGGGTGGTTTCAAACCGGCGGGAAAGTCGCGCCAATTTTACCCGATGCGTTGGTTATTGAAAAATAAAAAGCAGATTCCGCAGCCAATGCTGAGGTAAAATGAAAGCTGTGCTGTGATTGGTTGCTATTTTTTATACTGTTAAGGTAACATGAAAGCTGTGCTGTGATTGGTTGCTATATATTATACTGCTGAGGCAACATGAAAGCTGTGCTGTGATTGGTTGATACTTCTTATACTACTCAGGTTACATGAAAGCTGTGCTGCGATTGGTTGCTATATATTATACTGGGAAGATCCTAGCAATACTGAGAATAAAGAAAATAAAACACATCATAGGCTGAAGAAATTATACACACGGCATGTCTTTTCTTCAGCCTTACATGACTATATATCTATATATGTATACATCCATATATTTGGGTAGAAATCCATAAAAATATATATCGATATATATGTATTTCTATATATTTATATAGATATTTATCTATACACAGAGACAGATAGATAGATAGATAGATAGATAGATAGATAGATAGATAGATAGATAGATAGATAGATAGATAGATAGATAGATAGATAGATAGATAGATAGACTGTATGCAATAACCCTGGATGTCTGACAGTTGAAGCTGACTGGTGATGTCAGTAAGGCTCTATTATGACACGTACAGCTTGGAACCATAAATACTCATGTACGGCTGCCATTTACAGCCAGTCTCCATTGGAGATGGAAGTGGGCAGAAATCTACTGGCCTATCTTCCTATTCTGACTCAATAACATGGCTGTAAGCGTATCGGCTGAAGTAACTTCTCTTGTAGTTATGAACCAGTACTCACAGAAGATATATGTTGTCAGACAGCATCCAACTCCACTGCAGAGGCATGGGAGAAGATTCCAGGGTTTATTCAGGTAGAAATCTTGTATAATGCACATTCAGCAGTAGGTAAAAAGAATGATGATTAGCCAAAGCACAGAGTAGAGACCTAGCACATAGGCTATAGACAGGAAACTCCCTAGCAGGAGGAAGGGGAGGAGTTATGCAATACAGGGGGTACAGAGAACCAGAAGGGACAAACTAAAGAAGGCAAACACTTGCAGATACAGTACAGGTTATACATGTCAATGAATAGAGTCAGGTAGATGAGACATGACACTTCCCAAGACGCCACAGCAGCCGGACAAATTGTATGTTCGACAGAATGGCTGTTTTATTCAGCCCATAAGGGTGACTACCCACTACAGTTTTTTTTTTCACTGCGAAATTCGCAGCAGTTTTTTTTCTGCAGGGGTCTATGGGACTTGTAATGTTAAAATCGCAATCGCGCAAAATCGCGATTTTAACTGGAAGCAAAACAACAACACACACACCCTACGTCTGTATGCTCCACGTATTCGGGTCATGGGCGTATGTACAGTGGGTGCGGTCGCACCTGGGACCCGGAGCCCTAGGGGGCCCATAAAGTCTCTCTTTCCCACATTGTAAACCAATGCTATCAATGAAGCTTTATAGTTGGGGGCCCAGTTCCAGACTTCGTACTGGAGCCCCACAGCTTCAAGTTACACCTCCGTATTAGGATAATGCTAGGCCATTCCAACCAGCCTGTGTGAGTGACCTACAGTCGCTGCTAGTTCAAAAGCGGCAAGCATGCAGGCTGGCCCCTGATGCGTGCTTCAGAGCCAACGCTTATAGATGGAGCGACATTCGGGGAGCAAAGAACTCCAATGAACGGATGTCTACTTTAAAAGGATGTATTGCTTTATTCAATGCCTAGACACAGCAACAGTTCAACGGCTCGATAAAGACCGCAGTCAATAAAGGAAATAAAGAAATGTGTCTGTTTAATGTAAACTTGCATGGGAAACGTTTGCGAGCCACTGACTGACTGAATGCTGCTGGTGCCGCTGCTGCATGTCTGAAACGTGGTCTGACGTTACATGCACCACCAGGAATAAGGCCTTGCCTATAAGCATTCCCCAGCTGGCAAAAACGGAACATCCCTGCCTATTCCTCACCGTGGAAGGACAGAACCTACCTTTTTAAAAAAAAAAAAAATAGGCCACAGCGGCAGCCAACTGGATTTTGGTAGGCCGCTGTCTCCCCCTTGTGTGCTGCATTCAAAATGCACTCTGCTAAAAATAAAAAGGATCCAGTTCTGTGGCTTCTCGGAGGAGATAGGGGTTCCCCACCTCCCGTCTCCGAGCTGCAGCGGAGACTGACTAACATGGCTGCCAAGTCTGGTATTTATACTTCTAAATTGATGACATCACAATGCAGTGACATCAGCCTGCCAGACACCTGGCTCATTTGCATACAGTGTGTATGTATGTATGTATGTATGAATGAATCTATCTATTTATTTATTAATTATGTAGATTATAGATATAGATTATATCTGAATTATAGATTTTGTGCATATAGATAAAAGATAGATTTTAGATGAGATATATATATATATATATATATATATATATATCTACATACATACACAAACACATATAGCTGTATTATGTATATATGTAGATTCTATAATGTATGTTGATTATATAATAGATCTATTGATTGATAGATAGATAGATAATCCATAGATCTATTATATAATTAATATAGATGATAGAATCTACATAGATATAAATAATCTAAAATCTATCATCTGGATATAATGTATGTCTATAATCTACACTATCTATCTATCGCTATACAAATAGCAAGATTTATTTCTCTATATAATCTATAGTTATGGATGGATGGATGGATGGATGG
This sequence comes from Eleutherodactylus coqui, assembly GCF_035609145.1. Taxonomy (NCBI): domain Eukaryota; kingdom Metazoa; phylum Chordata; class Amphibia; order Anura; family Eleutherodactylidae; genus Eleutherodactylus; species Eleutherodactylus coqui. The sequence continues at coordinate 269,634 of NW_027101742.1, read as the reverse complement.
ATGGATTTATTTATGTATGGCGGGAAAAATAAAAAAAAAGGCCTGCTGTACATTTAAACTTCTTCAGATGACCATGCTGATCTATTCTTATTCTTACTAAGGTCTACTAATGCCAGCCCAGGGGAAGCCAATAAAGCCCTATGGGGTCGAAGCCAATTTTCCTCATTTTTGGGAAAAAGTTTCCGTCCGTCCCCACTCGAAATGCGTCCACCAAAAGAGATCTCTCAAAACGACCGACGGACGCACCTTCAGAGGCAAACTAGTGCTTGCTTCTAGTGTCATCGCGTGCTTAACCATCCTGCGTAGGGAGGTGACGAGTCCTGCAGGCTCTGCAAGCCTAGGATGCGTGAGCGCGGTGCAAGAGGAAGGACTGAGGAGGATGTGAGGGGGCGCGGTTGAGAAAGCGTTGGGTGGGGCTATGCAAAGGTCTTCCAGCTCCCTCAGTGCATTGTGGGTGCGCCCGGAGTGCTGCCTGAGCGTGTTGCATCTGATACGTCCCCTATCTGGGGATCATATATTAAAGGGAGCATAGGTGCAGCACGTTTCTGTAAAACTAATAGAGGGCGCTGCAATGTTACTGTAGAAACCAATGGACAGCTGGCAGGTAGCTATACATAGATTTTAATGACGACGACTGCCAAGGCTAAAGCCCGTGTATATTCCATAGACTATAGCTATCTCCAGGATAGCTGCATGCGCAGTCGCGCCATTGTCTCGCACGGCTGCTTTCATTCCGCGCTTCCTGAGAAGGCAATGTACGCATACGTCACTAGTGACGTATGCGTACATTGACCTGAAGGAAGCGGAAGGTAGCGCAATGTACGCTTTTTGACCGGATGGAGGAAAATCAGGTTGCTGGAGGTCACGTGACCGAAGTGACAAGCGGCTCCAGGAGAAGATTTGGGATAAGAAGAAGAGGTAAGCAGGCTGCCTGGGGAGCAATAGGTAAGTATATATTTTTTTGTTTTTAATGACAGAACCCCTTTAAGGCTCTATTATGACACTTTTCGAACCGTGGTATGGTTACATGTGGGGAGTGTGGTGACAATACGGTTACACTAGGAAAGTGGGCTTACATGAGGGGAGCGTGGAGGCGGTGCGGCTACACAAGGGGACTGTGATGGAACCCCTAACAATAATCTGTGCCGTGTCATTTCCATAAATGTCATAGAAGGTAATGAAAATGAAGTGAACAGTTTAGCATACAGTAATTCCCCTTTCACATGGGCCAAAACTCTCACTTACCCAAAGTAAGCTCTGTTAGACTACACATGTGATACTGGACAATGCGCCCATCTCCTCAGCCCTAGTTGGCCTGTGGTTCACATTCCTATGTGGGTCAGAAGCGGTGTTGTGTCTCCTTAAGGAGAGCACCCAAAAAGTATGTGGAGACACCCATGGGGTAAATGGGTCAGGGGATGGTATAGTCACTACCCAAGCACTGCACACAGAAGAGGGGTTTGAGAACCTAAAAAATGAGTAAGAAAACTTATAAGGTGATGCTAGCTCCTCTGGGATATCTATGCAAATAAGGATAAGAAAATACCTCTATAGCGCCATCTATTGGATGCAGCATTCCTTCAAATCCAAGTGATTTATCACAAGCCTTAACAATGATTGGGAATATTAAACCAAGCCAGGAAGCCATGCACAGACAGACTGTTTCATGGTGATTGCCCCTCCTCAGTGTGCAGCAGGCGTCTGGCTTAGGGTGCATTCACACGAACGTATATCGGCTCGGTTTTCACGCCGAGCCGATATACGTCGTCCTCATCTGCGGGGGGGGGGGGGGGGCTGGAAGAGCCAGGAGCGAGAACTGAGCTCCCACCTCCTCTCTGCCTCCTCTCCACCCCCTCTCCGCCCCTCTGCCATGCTGTCCATTGGTTTCTACAGTAACATAACAGCGCCCTCTATTGGTTTTACAGAAACGTGCTGCACCTCCTATTGGATTTACCCAAATTACAGCACCATAGAGATTAGCGGGTCACCTCCCAGTTCTCCATCTTTTTGCCCTAATTTTCTCTAGGGTGGTTTCAAACCGGCGGGAAAGTCGCGCCAATTTTACCCGATGCGTTGGTTATTGAAAAATAAAAAGCAGATTCCGCAGCCAATGCTGAGGTAAAATGAAAGCTGTGCTGTGATTGGTTGCTATTTTTTATACTGTTAAGGTAACATGAAAGCTGTGCTGTGATTGGTTGCTATATATTATACTGCTGAGGCAACATGAAAGCTGTGCTGTGATTGGTTGATACTTCTTATACTACTCAGGTTACATGAAAGCTGTGCTGCGATTGGTTGCTATATATTATACTGGGAAGATCCTAGCAATACTGAGAATAAAGAAAATAAAACACATCATAGGCTGAAGAAATTATACACACGGCATGTCTTTTCTTCAGCCTTACATGACTATATATCTATATATGTATACATCCATATATTTGGGTAGAAATCCATAAAAATATATATCGATATATATGTATTTCTATATATTTATATAGATATTTATCTATACACAGAGACAGATAGATAGATAGATAGATAGATAGATAGATAGATAGATAGATAGATAGATAGATAGATAGATAGATAGATAGATAGACTGTATGCAATAACCCTGGATGTCTGACAGTTGAAGCTGACTGGTGATGTCAGTAAGGCTCTATTATGACACGTACAGCTTGGAACCATAAATACTCATGTACGGCTGCCATTTACAGCCAGTCTCCATTGGAGATGGAAGTGGGCAGAAATCTACTGGCCTATCTTCCTATTCTGACTCAATAACATGGCTGTAAGCGTATCGGCTGAAGTAACTTCTCTTGTAGTTATGAACCAGTACTCACAGAAGATATATGTTGTCAGACAGCATCCAACTCCACTGCAGAGGCATGGGAGAAGATTCCAGGGTTTATTCAGGTAGAAATCTTGTATAATGCACATTCAGCAGTAGGTAAAAAGAATGATGATTAGCCAAAGCACAGAGTAGAGACCTAGCACATAGGCTATAGACAGGAAACTCCCTAGCAGGAGGAAGGGGAGGAGTTATGCAATACAGGGGGTACAGAGAACCAGAAGGGACAAACTAAAGAAGGCAAACACTTGCAGATACAGTACAGGTTATACATGTCAATGAATAGAGTCAGGTAGATGAGACATGACACTTCCCAAGACGCCACAGCAGCCGGACAAATTGTATGTTCGACAGAATGGCTGTTTTATTCAGCCCATAAGGGTGACTACCCACTACAGTTTTTTTTTTCACTGCGAAATTCGCAGCAGTTTTTTTTCTGCAGGGGTCTATGGGACTTGTAATGTTAAAATCGCAATCGCGCAAAATCGCGATTTTAACTGGAAGCAAAACAACAACACACACACCCTACGTCTGTATGCTCCACGTATTCGGGTCATGGGCGTATGTACAGTGGGTGCGGTCGCACCTGGGACCCGGAGCCCTAGGGGGCCCATAAAGTCTCTCTTTCCCACATTGTAAACCAATGCTATCAATGAAGCTTTATAGTTGGGGGCCCAGTTCCAGACTTCGTACTGGAGCCCCACAGCTTCAAGTTACACCTCCGTATTAGGATAATGCTAGGCCATTCCAACCAGCCTGTGTGAGTGACCTACAGTCGCTGCTAGTTCAAAAGCGGCAAGCATGCAGGCTGGCCCCTGATGCGTGCTTCAGAGCCAACGCTTATAGATGGAGCGACATTCGGGGAGCAAAGAACTCCAATGAACGGATGTCTACTTTAAAAGGATGTATTGCTTTATTCAATGCCTAGACACAGCAACAGTTCAACGGCTCGATAAAGACCGCAGTCAATAAAGGAAATAAAGAAATGTGTCTGTTTAATGTAAACTTGCATGGGAAACGTTTGCGAGCCACTGACTGACTGAATGCTGCTGGTGCCGCTGCTGCATGTCTGAAACGTGGTCTGACGTTACATGCACCACCAGGAATAAGGCCTTGCCTATAAGCATTCCCCAGCTGGCAAAAACGGAACATCCCTGCCTATTCCTCACCGTGGAAGGACAGAACCTACCTTTTTAAAAAAAAAAAAAATAGGCCACAGCGGCAGCCAACTGGATTTTGGTAGGCCGCTGTCTCCCCCTTGTGTGCTGCATTCAAAATGCACTCTGCTAAAAATAAAAAGGATCCAGTTCTGTGGCTTCTCGGAGGAGATAGGGGTTCCCCACCTCCCGTCTCCGAGCTGCAGCGGAGACTGACTAACATGGCTGCCAAGTCTGGTATTTATACTTCTAAATTGATGACATCACAATGCAGTGACATCAGCCTGCCAGACACCTGGCTCATTTGCATACAGTGTGTATGTATGTATGTATGTATGAATGAATCTATCTATTTATTTATTAATTATGTAGATTATAGATATAGATTATATCTGAATTATAGATTTTGTGCATATAGATAAAAGATAGATTTTAGATGAGATATATATATATATATATATATATATATCTAATACACAAACACATATAGCTGTATTATGTATATATGTAGATTCTATAATGTATGTTGATTATATAATAGATCTATTGATTGATAGATAGATAGATAATCCATAGATCTATTATATAATTAATATAGATGATAGAATCTACATAGATATAAATAATCTAAAATCTATCATCTGGATATAATGTATGTCTATAATCTACACTATCTATCTATCGCTATACAAATAGCAAGATTTATTTCTCTATATAATCTATAGTTATGGATGGATGGATGGATGGATGGATGGATTTATTTATGTATGGCGGGAAAAATAAAAAAAAAGGCCTGCTGTACATTTAAACTTCTTCAGATGACCATGCTGATCTATTCTTATTCTTACTAAGGTCTACTAATGCCAGCCCAGGGGAAGCCAATAAAGCCCTATGGGGTCGAAGCCAATTTTCCTCATTTTTGGGAAAAAGTTTCCGTCCGTCCCCACTCGAAATGCGTCCACCAAAAGAGATCTCTCAAAACGACCGACGGACGCACCTTCAGAGGCAAACTAGTGCTTGCTTCTAGTGTCATCGCGTGCTTAACCATCCTGCGTAGGGAGGTGACGAGTCCTGCAGGCTCTGCAAGCCTAGGATGCGTGAGCGCGGTGCAAGAGGAAGGACTGAGGAGGATGTGAGGGGGCGCGGTTGAGAAAGCGTTGGGTGGGGCTATGCAAAGGTCTTCCAGCTCCCTCAGTGCATTGTGGGTGCGCCCGGAGTGCTGCCTGAGCGTGTTGCATCTGATACGTCCCCTATCTGGGGATCATATATTAAAGGGAGCATAGGTGCAGCACGTTTCTGTAAAACTAATAGAGGGCGCTGCAATGTTACTGTAGAAACCAATGGACAGCATGGCAGGTAGCTATACATAGATTTTAATGACGACGACTGCCAAGGCTAAAGCCCGTGTATATTCCATAGACTATAGCTATCTCCAGGATAGCTGCATGCGCAGTCGCGCCATTGTCTCGCACGGCTGCTTTCATTCCGCGCTTCCTGAGAAGGCAATGTACGCATACGTCACTAGTGACGTATGCGTACATTGACCTGAAGGAAGCGGAAGGTAGCGCAATGTACGCTTTTTGACCGGATGGAGGAAAATCAGGTTGCTGGAGGTCACGTGACCGAAGTGACAAGCGGCTCCAGGAGAAGATTTGGGATAAGAAGAAGAGGTAAGCAGGCTGCCTGGGGAGCAATAGGTAAGTATATATTTTTTTGTTTTTAATGACAGAACCCCTTTAAGGCTCTATTATGACACTTTTCGAACCGTGGTATGGTTACATGTGGGGAGTGTGGTGACAATACGGTTACACTAGGAAAGTGGGCTTACATGAGGGGAGCGTGGAGGCGGTGCGGCTACACAAGGGGACTGTGATGGAACCCCTAACAATAATCTGTGCCGTGTCATTTCCATAAATGTCATAGAAGGTAATGAAAATGAAGTGAACAGTTTAGCATACAGTAATTCCCCTTTCACATGGGCCAAAACTCTCACTTACCCAAAGTAAGCTCTGTTAGACTACACATGTGATACTGGACAATGCGCCCATCTCCTCAGCCCTAGTTGGCCTGTGGTTCACATTCCTATGTGGGTCAGAAGCGGTGTTGTGTCTCCTTAAGGAGAGCACCCAAAAAGTATGTGGAGACACCCATGGGGTAAATGGGTCAGGGGATGGTATAGTCACTACCCAAGCACTGCACACAGAAGAGGGGTTTGAGAACCTAAAAAATGAGTAAGAAAACTTATAAGGTGATGCTAGCTCCTCTGGGATATCTATGCAAATAAGGATAAGAAAATACCTCTATAGCGCCATCTATTGGATGCAGCATTCCTTCAAATCCAAGTGATTTATCACAAGCCTTAACAATGATTGGGAATATTAAACCAAGCCAGGAAGCCATGCACAGACAGACTGTTTCATGGTGATTGCCCCTCCTCAGTGTGCAGCAGGCGTCTGGCTTAGGGTGCATTCACACGAACGTATATCGGCTCGGTTTTCACGCCGAGCCGATATACGTCGTCCTCATCTGCGGGGGGGGGGGGGGGGCTGGAACAGGAGCGAGAACTGAGCTCCCACCTCCTCTCTGCCTCCTCTCCACCCCCTCTCCGCCCCTCTGCCATGCTGTCCATTGGTTTCTACAGTAACATAACAGCGCCCTCTATTGGTTTTACAGAAACGTGCTGCACCTCCTATTGGATTTACCCAAATTACAGCACCATAGAGATTAGCGGGTCACCTCCCAGTTCTCCATCTTTTTGCCCTAATTTTCTCTAGGGTGGTTTCAAACCGGCGGGAAAGTCGCGCCAATTTTACCCGATGCGTTGGTTATTGAAAAATAAAAAGCAGATTCCGCAGCCAATGCTGAGGTAAAATGAAAGCTGTGCTGTGATTGGTTGCTATTTTTTATACTGTTAAGGTAACATGAAAGCTGTGCTGTGATTGGTTGCTATATATTATACTGCTGAGGCAACATGAAAGCTGTGCTGTGATTGGTTGATACTTCTTATACTACTCAGGTTACATGAAAGCTGTGCTGCGATTGGTTGCTATATATTATACTGGGAAGATCCTAGCAATACTGAGAATAAAGAAAATAAAACACATCATAGGCTGAAGAAATTATACACACGGCATGTCTTTTCTTCAGCCTTACATGACTATATATCTATATATGTATACATCCATATATTTGGGTAGAAATCCATAAAAATATATATCGATATATATGTATTTCTATATATTTATATAGATATTTATCTATACACAGAGACAGATAGATAGATAGATAGATAGATAGATAGATAGACTGTATGCAATAACCCTGGATGTCTGACAGTTGAAGAGCTGACTGGTGATGTCAGTAAGGCTCTATTATGACACGTACAGCTTGGAACCATAAATACTCATGTACGGCTGCCATTTACAGCCAGTCTCCATTGGAGATGGAAGTGGGCAGAAATCTACTGGCCTATCTTCCTATTCTGACTCAATAACATGGCTGTAAGCGTATCGGCTGAAGTAACTTCTCTTGTAGTTATGAACCAGTACTCACAGAAGATATATGTTGTCAGACAGCATCCAACTCCACTGCAGAGGCATGGGAGAAGATTCCAGGGTTTATTCAGGTAGAAATCTTGTATAATGCACATTCAGCAGTAGGTAAAAAGAATGATGATTAGCCAAAGCACAGAGTAGAGACCTAGCACATAGGCTATAGACAGGAAACTCCCTAGCAGGAGGAAGGGGAGGAGTTATGCAATACAGGGGGTACAGAGAACCAGAAGGGACAAACTAAAGAAGGCAAACACTTGCAGATACAGTACAGGTTATACATGTCAATGAATAGAGTCAGGTAGATGAGACATGACACTTCCCAAGACGCCACAGCAGCCGGACAAATTGTATGTTCGACAGAATGGCTGTTTTATTCAGCCCATAAGGGTGACTACCCACTACAGTTTTTTTTTTCACTGCGAAATTCGCAGCAGTTTTTTTTCTGCAGGGGTCTATGGGACTTGTAATGTTAAAATCGCAATCGCGCAAAATCGCGATTTTAACTGGAAGCAAAACAACAACACACACACCCTACGTCTGTATGCTCCACGTATTCGGGTCATGGGCGTATGTACAGTGGGTGCGGTCGCACCTGGGACCCGGAGCCCTAGGGGGCCCATAAAGTCTCTCTTTCCCACATTGTAAACCAATGCTATCAATGAAGCTTTATAGTTGGGGGCCCAGTTCCAGACTTCGTACTGGAGCCCCACAGCTTCAAGTTACACCTCCGTATTAGGATAATGCTAGGCCATTCCAACCAGCCTGTGTGAGTGACCTACAGTCGCTGCTAGTTCAAAAGCGGCAAGCATGCAGGCTGGCCCCTGATGCGTGCTTCAGAGCCAACGCTTATAGATGGAGCGACATTCGGGGAGCAAAGAACTCCAATGAACGGATGTCTACTTTAAAAGGATGTATTGCTTTATTCAATGCCTAGACACAGCAACAGTTCAACGGCTCGATAAAGACCGCAGTCAATAAAGGAAATAAAGAAATGTGTCTGTTTAATGTAAACTTGCATGGGAAACGTTTGCGAGCCACTGACTGACTGAATGCTGCTGGTGCCGCTGCTGCATGTCTGAAACGTGGTCTGACGTTACATGCACCACCAGGAATAAGGCCTTGCCTATAAGCATTCCCCAGCTGGCAAAAACGGAACATCCCTGCCTATTCCTCACCGTGGAAGGACAGAACCTACCTTTTTAAAAAAAAAAAAAATAGGCCACAGCGGCAGCCAACTGGATTTTGGTAGGCCGCTGTCTCCCCCTTGTGTGCTGCATTCAAAATGCACTCTGCTAAAAATAAAAAGGATCCAGTTCTGTGGCTTCTCGGAGGAGATAGGGGTTCCCCACCTCCCGTCTCCGAGCTGCAGCGGAGACTGACTAACATGGCTGCCAAGTCTGGTATTTATACTTCTAAATTGATGACATCACAATGCAGTGACATCAGCCTGCCAGACACCTGGCTCATTTGCATACAGTGTGTATGTATGTATGTATGTATGAATGAATCTATCTATTTATTTATTAATTATGTAGATTATAGATATAGATTATATCTGAATTATAGATTTTGTGCATATAGATAAAAGATAGATTTTAGATGAGATATATATATATATATATATATATATATCTACATACATACACAAACACATATAGCTGTATTATGTATATATGTAGATTCTATAATGTATGTTGATTATATAATAGATCTATTGATTGATAGATAGATAGATAATCCATAGATCTATTATATAATTAATATAGATGATAGAATCTACATAGATATAAATAATCTAAAATCTATCATCTGGATATAATGTATGTCTATAATCTACACTATCTATCTATCGCTATACAAATAGCAAGATTTATTTCTCTATATAATCTATAGTTATGGATGGATGGATGGATGGATGGATGGATGGATTTATTTATGTATGGCGGGAAAAATAAAAAAAAAGGCCTGCTGTACATTTAAACTTCTTCAGATGACCATGCTGATCTATTCTTATTCTTACTAAGGTCTACTAATGCCAGCCCAGGGGAAGCCAATAAAGCCCTATGGGGTCGAAGCCAATTTTCCTCATTTTTGGGAAAAAGTTTCCGTCCGTCCCCACTCGAAATGCGTCCACCAAAAGAGATCTCTCAAAACGACCGACGGACGCACCTTCAGAGGCAAACTAGTGCTTGCTTCTAGTGTCATCGCGTGCTTAACCATCCTGCGTAGGGAGGTGACGAGTCCTGCAGGCTCTGCAAGCCTAGGATGCGTGAGCGCGGTGCAAGAGGAAGGACTGAGGAGGATGTGAGGGGGCGCGGTTGAGAAAGCGTTGGGTGGGGCTATGCAAAGGTCTTCCAGCTCCCTCAGTGCATTGTGGGTGCGCCCGGAGTGCTGCCTGAGCGTGTTGCATCTGATACGTCCCCTATCTGGGGATCATATATTAAAGGGAGCATAGGTGCAGCACGTTTCTGTAAAACTAATAGAGGGCGCTGCAATGTTACTGTAGAAACCAATGGACAGCATGGCAGGTAGCTATACATAGATTTTAATGACGACGACTGCCAAGGCTAAAGCCCGTGTATATTCCATAGACTATAGCTATCTCCAGGATAGCTGCATGCGCAGTCGCGCCATTGTCTCGCACGGCTGCTTTCATTCCGCGCTTCCTGAGAAGGCAATGTACGCATACGTCACTAGTGACGTATGCGTACATTGACCTGAAGGAAGCGGAAGGTAGCGCAATGTACGCTTTTTGACCGGATGGAGGAAAATCAGGTTGCTGGAGGTCACGTGACCGAAGTGACAAGCGGCTCCAGGAGAAGATTTGGGATAAGAAGAAGAGGTAAGCAGGCTGCCTGGGGAGCAATAGGTAAGTATATATTTTTTTGTTTTTAATGACAGAACCCCTTTAAGGCTCTATTATGACACTTTTCGAACCGTGGTATGGTTACATGTGGGGAGTGTGGTGACAATACGGTTACACTAGGAAAGTGGGCTTACATGAGGGGAGCGTGGAGGCGGTGCGGCTACACAAGGGGACTGTGATGGAACCCCTAACAATAATCTGTGCCGTGTCATTTCCATAAATGTCATAGAAGGTAATGAAAATGAAGTGAACAGTTTAGCATACAGTAATTCCCCTTTCACATGGGCCAAAACTCTCACTTACCCAAAGTAAGCTCTGTTAGACTACACATGTGATACTGGACAATGCGCCCATCTCCTCAGCCCTAGTTGGCCTGTGGTTCACATTCCTATGTGGGTCAGAAGCGGTGTTGTGTCTCCTTAAGGAGAGCACCCAAAAAGTATGTGGAGACACCCATGGGGTAAATGGGTCAGGGGATGGTATAGTCACTACCCAAGCACTGCACACAGAAGAGGGGTTTGAGAACCTAAAAAATGAGTAAGAAAACTTATAAGGTGATGCTAGCTCCTCTGGGATATCTATGCAAATAAGGATAAGAAAATACCTCTATAGCGCCATCTATTGGATGCAGCATTCCTTCAAATCCAAGTGATTTATCACAAGCCTTAACAATGATTGGGAATATTAAACCAAGCCAGGAAGCCATGCACAGACAGACTGTTTCATGGTGATTGCCCCTCCTCAGTGTGCAGCAGGCGTCTGGCTTAGGGTGCATTCACACGAACGTATAGCTCGGTTTTCACGCCGAGCCGATATACGTCGTCCTCATCTGCGGGGGGGGGGGGGGGGGGGGGGGGGCTGGAAGAGCCAGGAGCGAGAACTGAGCTCCCACCTCCTCTCTGCCTCCTCTCCACCCCCTCTCCGCCCCTCTGCCATGCTGTCCATTGGTTTCTACAGTAACATAACAGCGCCCTCTATTGGTTTTACAGAAACGTGCTGCACCTCCTATTGGATTTACCCAAATTACAGCACCATAGAGATTAGCGGGTCACCTCCCAGTTCTCCATCTTTTTGCCCTAATTTTCTCTAGGGTGGTTTCAAACCGGCGGGAAAGTCGCGCCAATTTTACCCGATGCGTTGGTTATTGAAAAATAAAAAGCAGATTCCGCAGCCAATGCTGAGGTAAAATGAAAGCTGTGCTGTGATTGGTTGCTATTTTTTATACTGTTAAGGTAACATGAAAGCTGTGCTGTGATTGGTTGCTATATATTATACTGCTGAGGCAACATGAAAGCTGTGCTGTGATTGGTTGATACTTCTTATACTACTCAGGTTACATGAAAGCTGTGCTGCGATTGGTTGCTATATATTATACTGGGAAGATCCTAGCAATACTGAGAATAAAGAAAATAAAACACATCATAGGCTGAAGAAATTATACACACGGCATGTCTTTTCTTCAGCCTTACATGACTATATATCTATATATGTATACATCCATATATTTGGGTAGAAATCCATAAAAATATATATCGATATATATGTATTTCTATATATTTATATAGATATTTATCTATACACAGAGACAGATAGATAGATAGATAGATAGATAGATAGATAGATAGATAGACTGTATGCAATAACCCTGGATGTCTGACAGTTGAAGCTGACTGGTGATGTCAGTAAGGCTCTATTATGACACGTACAGCTTGGAACCATAAATACTCATGTACGGCTGCCATTTACAGCCAGTCTCCATTGGAGATGGAAGTGGGCAGAAATCTACTGGCCTATCTTCCTATTCTGACTCAATAACATGGCTGTAAGCGTATCGGCTGAAGTAACTTCTCTTGTAGTTATGAACCAGTACTCACAGAAGATATATGTTGTCAGACAGCATCCAACTCCACTGCAGAGGCATGGGAGAAGATTCCAGGGTTTATTCAGGTAGAAATCTTGTATAATGCACATTCAGCAGTAGGTAAAAAGAATGATGATTAGCCAAAGCACAGAGTAGAGACCTAGCACATAGGCTATAGACAGGAAACTCCCTAGCAGGAGGAAGGGGAGGAGTTATGCAATACAGGGGGTACAGAGAACCAGAAGGGACAAACTAAAGAAGGCAAACACTTGCAGATACAGTACAGGTTATACATGTCAATGAATAGAGTCAGGTAGATGAGACATGACACTTCCCAAGACGCCACAGCAGCCGGACAAATTGTATGTTCGACAGAATGGCTGTTTTATTCAGCCCATAAGGGTGACTACCCACTACAGTTTTTTTTTTCACTGCGAAATTCGCAGCAGTTTTTTTTCTGCAGGGGTCTATGGGACTTGTAATGTTAAAATCGCAATCGCGCAAAATCGCGATTTTAACTGGAAGCAAAACAACAACACACACACCCTACGTCTGTATGCTCCACGTATTCGGGTCATGGGCGTATGTACAGTGGGTGCGGTCGCACCTGGGACCCGGAGCCCTAGGGGGCCCATAAAGTCTCTCTTTCCCACATTGTAAACCAATGCTATCAATGAAGCTTTATAGTTGGGGGCCCAGTTCCAGACTTCGTACTGGAGCCCCACAGCTTCAAGTTACACCTCCGTATTAGGATAATGCTAGGCCATTCCAACCAGCCTGTGTGAGTGACCTACAGTCGCTGCTAGTTCAAAAGCGGCAAGCATGCAGGCTGGCCCCTGATGCGTGCTTCAGAGCCAACGCTTATAGATGGAGCGACATTCGGGGAGCAAAGAACTCCAATGAACGGATGTCTACTTTAAAAGGATGTATTGCTTTATTCAATGCCTAGACACAGCAACAGTTCAACGGCTCGATAAAGACCGCAGTCAATAAAGGAAATAAAGAAATGTGTCTGTTTAATGTAAACTTGCATGGGAAACGTTTGCGAGCCACTGACTGACTGAATGCTGCTGGTGCCGCTGCTGCATGTCTGAAACGTGGTCTGACGTTACATGCACCACCAGGAATAAGGCCTTGCCTATAAGCATTCCCCAGCTGGCAAAAACGGAACATCCCTGCCTATTCCTCACCGTGGAAGGACAGAACCTACCTTTTTAAAAAAAAAAAAAATAGGCCACAGCGGCAGCCAACTGGATTTTGGTAGGCCGCTGTCTCCCCCTTGTGTGCTGCATTCAAAATGCACTCTGCTAAAAATAAAAAGGATCCAGTTCTGTGGCTTCTCGGAGGAGATAGGGGTTCCCCACCTCCCGTCTCCGAGCTGCAGCGGAGACTGACTAACATGGCTGCCAAGTCTGGTATTTATACTTCTAAATTGATGACATCACAATGCAGTGACATCAGCCTGCCAGACACCTGGCTCATTTGCATACAGTGTGTATGTATGTATGTATGTATGAATGAATCTATCTATTTATTTATTAATTATGTAGATTATAGATATAGATTATATCTGAATTATAGATTTTGTGCATATAGATAAAAGATAGATTTTAGATGAGATATATATATATATATATATATATATATCTACATACATACACAAACACATATAGCTGTATTATGTATATATGTAGATTCTATAATGTATGTTGATTATATAATAGATCTATTGATTGATAGATAGATAGATAATCCATAGATCTATTATATAATTAATATAGATGATAGAATCTACATAGATATAAATAATCTAAAATCTATCATCTGGATATAATGTATGTCTATAATCTACACTATCTATCTATCGCTATACAAATAGCAAGATTTATTTCTCTATATAATCTATAGTTATGGATGGATGGATGGATGGATGGATGGATTTATTTATGTATGGCGGGAAAAATAAAAAAAAAGGCCTGCTGTACATTTAAACTTCTTCAGATGACCATGCTGATCTATTCTTATTCTTACTAAGGTCTACTAATGCCAGCCCAGGGGAAGCCAATAAAGCCCTATGGGGTCGAAGCCAATTTTCCTCATTTTTGGGAAAAAGTTTCCGTCCGTCCCCACTCGAAATGCGTCCACCAAAAGAGATCTCTCAAAACGACCGACGGACGCACCTTCAGAGGCAAACTAGTGCTTGCTTCTAGTGTCATCGCGTGCTTAACCATCCTGCGTAGGGAGGTGACGAGTCCTGCAGGCTCTGCAAGCCTAGGATGCGTGAGCGCGGTGCAAGAGGAAGGACTGAGGAGGATGTGAGGGGGCGCGGTTGAGAAAGCGTTGGGTGGGGCTATGCAAAGGTCTTCCAGCTCCCTCAGTGCATTGTGGGTGCGCCCGGAGTGCTGCCTGAGCGTGTTGCATCTGATACGTCCCCTATCTGGGGATCATATATTAAAGGGAGCATAGGTGCAGCACGTTTCTGTAAAACTAATAGAGGGCGCTGCAATGTTACTGTAGAAACCAATGGACAGCATGGCAGGTAGCTATACATAGATTTTAATGACGACGACTGCCAAGGCTAAAGCCCGTGTATATTCCATAGACTATAGCTATCTCCAGGATAGCTGCATGCGCAGTCGCGCCATTGTCTCGCACGGCTGCTTTCATTCCGCGCTTCCTGAGAAGGCAATGTACGCATACGTCACTAGTGACGTATGCGTACATTGACCTGAAGGAAGCGGAAGGTAGCGCAATGTACGCTTTTTGACCGGATGGAGGAAAATCAGGTTGCTGGAGGTCACGTGACCGAAGTGACAAGCGGCTCCAGGAGAAGATTTGGGATAAGAAGAAGAGGTAAGCAGGCTGCCTGGGGAGCAATAGGTAAGTATATATTTTTTTGTTTTTAATGACAGAACCCCTTTAAGGCTCTATTATGACACTTTTCGAACCGTGGTATGGTTACATGTGGGGAGTGTGGTGACAATACGGTTACACTAGGAAAGTGGGCTTACATGAGGGGAGCGTGGAGGCGGTGCGGCTACACAAGGGGACTGTGATGGAACCCCTAACAATAATCTGTGCCGTGTCATTTCCATAAATGTCATAGAAGGTAATGAAAATGAAGTGAACAGTTTAGCATACAGTAATTCCCCTTTCACATGGGCCAAAACTCTCACTTACCCAAAGTAAGCTCTGTTAGACTACACATGTGATACTGGACAATGCGCCCATCTCCTCAGCCCTAGTTGGCCTGTGGTTCACATTCCTATGTGGGTCAGAAGCGGTGTTGTGTCTCCTTAAGGAGAGCACCCAAAAAGTATGTGGAGACACCCATGGGGTAAATGGGTCAGGGGATGGTATAGTCACTACCCAAGCACTGCACACAGAAGAGGGGTTTGAGAACCTAAAAAATGAGTAAGAAAACTTATAAGGTGATGCTAGCTCCTCTGGGATATCTATGCAAATAAGGATAAGAAAATACCTCTATAGCGCCATCTATTGGATGCAGCATTCCTTCAAATCCAAGTGATTTATCACAAGCCTTAACAATGATTGGGAATATTAAACCAAGCCAGGAAGCCATGCACAGACAGACTGTTTCATGGTGATTGCCCCTCCTCAGTGTGCAGCAGGCGTCTGGCTTAGGGTGCATTCACACGAACGTATATCGGCTCGGTTTTCACGCCGAGCCGATATACGTCGTCCTCATCTGCGGGGGGGGGGGGGGGGGGGGGGCTGGAAGAGCCAGGAGCGAGAACTGAGCTCCCACCTCCTCTCTGCCTCCTCTCCACCCCCTCTCCGCCCCTCTGCCATGCTGTCCATTGGTTTCTACAGTAACATAACAGCGCCCTCTATTGGTTTTACAGAAACGTGCTGCACCTCCTATTGGATTTACCCAAATTACAGCACCATAGAGATTAGCGGGTCACCTCCCAGTTCTCCATCTTTTTGCCCTAATTTTCTCTAGGGTGGTTTCAAACCGGCGGGAAAGTCGCGCCAATTTTACCCGATGCGTTGGTTATTGAAAAATAAAAAGCAGATTCCGCAGCCAATGCTGAGGTAAAATGAAAGCTGTGCTGTGATTGGTTGCTATTTTTTATACTGTTAAGGTAACATGAAAGCTGTGCTGTGATTGGTTGCTATATATTATACTGCTGAGGCAACATGAAAGCTGTGCTGTGATTGGTTGATACTTCTTATACTACTCAGGTTACATGAAAGCTGTGCTGCGATTGGTTGCTATATATTATACTGGGAAGATCCTAGCAATACTGAGAATAAAGAAAATAAAACACATCATAGGCTGAAGAAATTATACACACGGCATGTCTTTTCTTCAGCCTTACATGACTATATATCTATATATGTATACATCCATATATTTGGGTAGAAATCCATAAAAATATATATCGATATATATGTATTTCTATATATTTATATAGATATTTATCTATACACAGAGACAGATAGATAGATAGATAGATAGATAGACTGTATGCAATAACCCTGGATGTCTGACAGTTGAAGCTGACTGGTGATGTCAGTAAGGCTCTATTATGACACGTACAGCTTGGAACCATAAATACTCATGTACGGCTGCCATTTACAGCCAGTCTCCATTGGAGATGGAAGTGGGCAGAAATCTACTGGCCTATCTTCCTATTCTGACTCAATAACATGGCTGTAAGCGTATCGGCTGAAGTAACTTCTCTTGTAGTTATGAACCAGTACTCACAGAAGATATATGTTGTCAGACAGCATCCAACTCCACTGCAGAGGCATGGGAGAAGATTCCAGGGTTTATTCAGGTAGAAATCTTGTATAATGCACATTCAGCAGTAGGTAAAAAGAATGATGATTAGCCAAAGCACAGAGTAGAGACCTAGCACATAGGCTATAGACAGGAAACTCCCTAGCAGGAGGAAGGGGAGGAGTTATGCAATACAGGGGGTACAGAGAACCAGAAGGGACAAACTAAAGAAGGCAAACACTTGCAGATACAGTACAGGTTATACATGTCAATGAATAGAGTCAGGTAGATGAGACATGACACTTCCCAAGACGCCACAGCAGCCGGACAAATTGTATGTTCGACAGAATGGCTGTTTTATTCAGCCCATAAGGGTGACTACCCACTACAGTTTTTTTTTTCACTGCGAAATTCGCAGCAGTTTTTTTTCTGCAGGGGTCTATGGGACTTGTAATGTTAAAATCGCAATCGCGCAAAATCGCGATTTTAACTGGAAGCAAAACAACAACACACACACCCTACATCTGTATGCTCCACGTATTCGGGTCATGGGCGTATGTACAGTGGGTGCGGTCGCACCTGGGACCCGGAGCCCTAGGGGGCCCATAAAGTCTCTCTTTCCCACATTGTAAACCAATGCTATCAATGAAGCTTTATAGTTGGGGGCCCAGTTCCAGACTTCGTACTGGAGCCCCACAGCTTCAAGTTACACCTCCGTATTAGGATAATGCTAGGCCATTCCAACCAGCCTGTGTGAGTGACCTACAGTCGCTGCTAGTTCAAAAGCGGCAAGCATGCAGGCTGGCCCCTGATGCGTGCTTCAGAGCCAACGCTTATAGATGGAGCGACATTCGGGGAGCAAAGAACTCCAATGAACGGATGTCTACTTTAAAAGGATGTATTGCTTTATTCAATGCCTAGACACAGCAACAGTTCAACGGCTCGATAAAGACCGCAGTCAATAAAGGAAATAAAGAAATGTGTCTGTTTAATGTAAACTTGCATGGGAAACGTTTGCGAGCCACTGACTGACTGAATGCTGCTGGTGCCGCTGCTGCATGTCTGAAACGTGGTCTGACGTTACATGCACCACCAGGAATAAGGCCTTGCCTATAAGCATTCCCCAGCTGGCAAAAACGGAACATCCCTGCCTATTCCTCACCGTGGAAGGACAGAACCTACCTTTTAAAAAAAAAAAAAAAATAGGCCACAGCGGCAGCCAACTGGATTTTGGTAGGCCGCTGTCTCCCCCTTGTGTGCTGCATTCAAAATGCACTCTGCTAAAAATAAAAAGGATCCAGTTCTGTGGCTTCTCGGAGGAGATAGGGGTTCCCCACCTCCCGTCTCCGAGCTGCAGCGGAGACTGACTAACATGGCTGCCAAGTCTGGTATTTATACTTCTAAATTGATGACATCACAATGCAGTGACATCAGCCTGCCAGACACCTGGCTCATTTGCATACAGTGTGTATGTATGTATGTATGAATGAATCTATCTATTTATTTATTAATTATGTAGATTATAGATATAGATTATATCTGAATTATAGATTTTGTGCATATAGATAAAAGATAGATTTTAGATGAGATATATATATATATATATCTACATACATACACAAACACATATAGCTGTATTATGTATATATGTAGATTCTATAATGTATGTTGATTATATAATAGATCTATTGATTGATAGATAGATAGATAATCCATAGATCTATTATATAATTAATATAGATGATAGAATCTACATAGATATAAATAATCTAAAATCTATCATCTGGATATAATGTATGTCTATAATCTACACTATCTATCTATCGCTATACAAATAGCAAGATTTATTTCTCTATATAATCTATAGTTATGGATGGATGGATGGATGGATGGATGGATTTATTTATGTATGGCGGGAAAAATAAAAAAAAAGGCCTGCTGTACATTTAAACTTCTTCAGATGACCATGCTGATCTATTCTTATTCTTACTAAGGTCTACTAATGCCAGCCCAGGGGAAGCCAATAAAGCCCTATGGGGTCGAAGCCAATTTTCCTCATTTTTGGGAAAAAGTTTCCGTCCGTCCCCACTCGAAATGCGTCCACCAAAAGAGATCTCTCAAAACGACCGACGGACGCACCTTCAGAGGCAAACTAGTGCTTGCTTCTAGTGTCATCGCGTGCTTAACCATCCTGCGTAGGGAGGTGACGAGTCCTGCAGGCTCTGCAAGCCTAGGATGCGTGAGCGCGGTGCAAGAGGAAGGACTGAGGAGGATGTGAGGGGGCGCGGTTGAGAAAGCGTTGGGTGGGGCTATGCAAAGGTCTTCCAGCTCCCTCAGTGCATTGTGGGTGCGCCCGGAGTGCTGCCTGAGCGTGTTGCATCTGATACGTCCCCTATCTGGGGATCATATATTAAAGGGAGCATAGGTGCAGCACGTTTCTGTAAAACTAATAGAGGGCGCTGCAATGTTACTGTAGAAACCAATGGACAGCATGGCAGGTAGCTATACATAGATTTTAATGACGACGACTGCCAAGGCTAAAGCCCGTGTATATTCCATAGACTATAGCTATCTCCAGGATAGCTGCATGCGCAGTCGCGCCATTGTCTCGCACGGCTGCTTTCATTCCGCGCTTCCTGAGAAGGCAATGTACGCATACGTCACTAGTGACGTATGCGTACATTGACCTGAAGGAAGCGGAAGGTAGCGCAATGTACGCTTTTTGACCGGATGGAGGAAAATCAGGTTGCTGGAGGTCACGTGACCGAAGTGACAAGCGGCTCCAGGAGAAGATTTGGGATAAGAAGAAGAGGTAAGCAGGCTGCCTGGGGAGCAATAGGTAAGTATATATTTTTTTGTTTTTAATGACAGAACCCCTTTAAGGCTCTATTATGACACTTTTCGAACCGTGGTATGGTTACATGTGGGGAGTGTGGTGACAATACGGTTACACTAGGAAAGTGGGCTTACATGAGGGGAGCGTGGAGGCGGTGCGGCTACACAAGGGGACTGTGATGGAACCCCTAACAATAATCTGTGCCGTGTCATTTCCATAAATGTCATAGAAGGTAATGAAAATGAAGTGAACAGTTTAGCATACAGTAATTCCCCTTTCACATGGGCCAAAACTCTCACTTACCCAAAGTAAGCTCTGTTAGACTACACATGTGATACTGGACAATGCGCCCATCTCCTCAGCCCTAGTTGGCCTGTGGTTCACATTCCTATGTGGGTCAGAAGCGGTGTTGTGTCTCCTTAAGGAGAGCACCCAAAAAGTATGTGGAGACACCCATGGGGTAAATGGGTCAGGGGATGGTATAGTCACTACCCAAGCACTGCACACAGAAGAGGGGTTTGAGAACCTAAAAAATGAGTAAGAAAACTTATAAGGTGATGCTAGCTCCTCTGGGATATCTATGCAAATAAGGATAAGAAAATACCTCTATAGCGCCATCTATTGGATGCAGCATTCCTTCAAATCCAAGTGATTTATCACAAGCCTTAACAATGATTGGGAATATTAAACCAAGCCAGGAAGCCATGCACAGACAGACTGTTTCATGGTGATTGCCCCTCCTCAGTGTGCAGCAGGCGTCTGGCTTAGGGTGCATTCACACGAACGTATATCGGCTCGGTTTTCACGCCGAGCCGATATACGTCGTCCTCATCTGCGGGGGGGGGGGGGGGGGGGGGGGGCTGGAAGAGCCAGGAGCGAGAACTGAGCTCCCACCTCCTCTCTGCCTCCTCTCCACCCCCTCTCCGCCCCTCTGCCATGCTGTCCATTGGTTTCTACAGTAACATAACAGCGCCCTCTATTGGTTTTACAGAAACGTGCTGCACCTCCTATTGGATTTACCCAAATTACAGCACCATAGAGATTAGCGGGTCACCTCCCAGTTCTCCATCTTTTTGCCCTAATTTTCTCTAGGGTGGTTTCAAACCGGCGGGAAAGTCGCGCCAATTTTACCCGATGCGTTGGTTATTGAAAAATAAAAAGCAGATTCCGCAGCCAATGCTGAGGTAAAATGAAAGCTGTGCTGTGATTGGTTGCTATTTTTTATACTGTTAAGGTAACATGAAAGCTGTGCTGTGATTGGTTGCTATATATTATACTGCTGAGGCAACATGAAAGCTGTGCTGTGATTGGTTGATACTTCTTATACTACTCAGGTTACATGAAAGCTGTGCTGCGATTGGTTGCTATATATTATACTGGGAAGATCCTAGCAATACTGAGAATAAAGAAAATAAAACACATCATAGGCTGAAGAAATTATACACACGGCATGTCTTTTCTTCAGCCTTACATGACTATATATCTATATATGTATACATCCATATATTTGGGTAGAAATCCATAAAAATATATATCGATATATATGTATTTCTATATATTTATATAGATATTTATCTATACACAGAGACAGATAGATAGATAGATAGATAGATAGATAGATAGATAGATAGATAGATAGATAGATAGATAGACTGTATGCAATAACCCTGGATGTCTGACAGTTGAAGCTGACTGGTGATGTCAGTAAGGCTCTATTATGACACGTACAGCTTGGAACCATAAATACTCATGTACGGCTGCCATTTACAGCCAGTCTCCATTGGAGATGGAAGTGGGCAGAAATGTACTGGCCCATCTTCCTATTCTGACTCAATAACATGGCTGTAAGCGTATCGGCTGAAGTAACTTCTCTTGTAGTTATGAACCAGTACTCACAGAAGATATATGTTGTCAGACAGCATCCAACTCCACTGCAGAGGCATGGGAGAAGATTCCAGGGTTTATTCAGGTAGAAATCTTGTATAATGCACATTCAGCAGTAGGTAAAAAGAATGATGATTAGCCAAAGCACAGAGTAGAGACCTAGCACATAGGCTATAGACAGGAAACTCCCTAGCAGGAGGAAGGGGAGGAGTTATGCAATACAGGGGGTACAGAGAACCAGAAGGGACAAACTAAAGAAGGCAAACACTTGCAGATACAGTACAGGTTATACATGTCAATGAATAGAGTCAGGTAGATGAGACATGACACTTCCCAAGACGCCACAGCAGCCGGACAAATTGTATGTTCGACAGAATGGCTGTTTTATTCAGCCCATAAGGGTGACTACCCACTACAGTTTTTTTTTTCACTGCGAAATTCGCAGCAGTTTTTTTTCTGCAGGGGTCTATGGGACTTGTAATGTTAAAATCGCAATCGCGCAAAATCGCGATTTTAACTGGAAGCAAAACAACAACACACACACCCTACGTCTGTATGCTCCACGTATTCGGGTCATGGGCGTATGTACAGTGGGTGCGGTCGCACCTGGGACCCGGAGCCCTAGGGGGCCCATAAAGTCTCTCTTTCCCACATTGTAAACCAATGCTATCAATGAAGCTTTATAGTTGGGGGCCCAGTTCCAGACTTCGTACTGGAGCCCCACAGCTTCAAGTTACACCTCCGTATTAGGATAATGCTAGGCCATTCCAACCAGCCTGTGTGAGTGACCTACAGTCGCTGCTAGTTCAAAAGCGGCAAGCATGCAGGCTGGCCCCTGATGCGTGCTTCAGAGCCAACGCTTATAGATGGAGCGACATTCGGGGAGCAAAGAACTCCAATGAACGGATGTCTACTTTAAAAGGATGTATTGCTTTATTCAATGCCTAGACACAGCAACAGTTCAACGGCTCGATAAAGACCGCAGTCAATAAAGGAAATAAAGAAATGTGTCTGTTTAATGTAAACTTGCATGGGAAACGTTTGCGAGCCACTGACTGACTGAATGCTGCTGGTGCCGCTGCTGCATGTCTGAAACGTGGTCTGACGTTACATGCACCACCAGGAATAAGGCCTTGCCTATAAGCATTCCCCAGCTGGCAAAAACGGAACATCCCTGCCTATTCCTCACCGTGGAAGGACAGAACCTACCTTTTAAAAAAAAAAAAAAAATAGGCCACAGCGGCAGCCAACTGGATTTTGGTAGGCCGCTGTCTCCCCCTTGTGTGCTGCATTCAAAATGCACTCTGCTAAAAATAAA
Source organism: Eleutherodactylus coqui (assembly GCF_035609145.1). NCBI lineage: Eukaryota > Metazoa > Chordata > Amphibia > Anura > Eleutherodactylidae > Eleutherodactylus > Eleutherodactylus coqui. The sequence goes on along the minus strand of NW_027101742.1, from coordinate 246,554 downwards.
AAGGATCCAGTTCTGTGGCTTCTCGGAGGAGATAGGGGTTCCCCACCTCCCGTCTCCGAGCTGCAGCGGAGACTGACTAACATGGCTGCCAAGTCTGGTATTTATACTTCTAAATTGATGACATCACAATGCAGTGACATCAGCCTGCCAGACACCTGGCTCATTTGCATACAGTGTGTATGTATGTATGTATGTATGAATGAATCTATCTATTTATTTATTAATTATGTAGATTATAGATATAGATTATATCTGAATTATAGATTTTGTGCATATAGATAAAAGATAGATTTTAGATGAGATATATATATATATATATATCTACATACATACACAAACACATATAGCTGTATTATGTATATATGTAGATTCTATAATGTATGTTGATTATATAATAGATCTATTGATTGATAGATAGATAGATAATCCATAGATCTATTATATAATTAATATAGATGATAGAATCTACATAGATATAAATAATCTAAAATCTATCATCTGGATATAATGTATGTCTATAATCTACACTATCTATCTATCGCTATACAAATAGCAAGATTTATTTCTCTATATAATCTATAGTTATGGATGGATGGATGGATGGATGGATGGATTTATTTATGTATGGCGGGAAAAATAAAAAAAAAGGCCTGCTGTACATTTAAACTTCTTCAGATGACCATGCTGATCTATTCTTATTCTTACTAAGGTCTACTAATGCCAGCCCAGGGGAAGCCAATAAAGCCCTATGGGGTCGAAGCCAATTTTCCTCATTTTTGGGAAAAAGTTTCCGTCCGTCCCCACTCGAAATGCGTCCACCAAAAGAGATCTCTCAAAACGACCGACGGACGCACCTTCAGAGGCAAACTAGTGCTTGCTTCTAGTGTCATCGCGTGCTTAACCATCCTGCGTAGGGAGGTGACGAGTCCTGCAGGCTCTGCAAGCCTAGGATGCGTGAGCGCGGTGCAAGAGGAAGGACTGAGGAGGATGTGAGGGGGCGCGGTTGAGAAAGCGTTGGGTGGGGCTATGCAAAGGTCTTCAAGCTCCCTCAGTGCATTGTGGGTGCGCCCGGAGTGCTGCCTGAGCGTGTTGCATCTGATACGTCCCCTATCTGGGGATCATATATTAAAGGGAGCATAGGTGCAGCACGTTTCTGTAAAACTAATAGAGGGCGCTGCAATGTTACTGTAGAAACCAATGGACAGCATGGCAGGTAGCTATACATAGATTTTAATGACGACGACTGCCAAGGCTAAAGCCCGTGTATATTCCATAGACTATAGCTATCTCCAGGATAGCTGCATGCGCAGTCGCGCCATTGTCTCGCACGGCTGCTTTCATTCCGCGCTTCCTGAGAAGGCAATGTACGCATACGTCACTAGTGACGTATGCGTACATTGACCTGAAGGAAGCGGAAGGTAGCGCAATGTACGCTTTTTGACCGGATGGAGGAAAATCAGGTTGCTGGAGGTCACGTGACCGAAGTGACAAGCGGCTCCAGGAGAAGATTTGGGATAAGAAGAAGAGGTAAGCAGGCTGCCTGGGGAGCAATAGGTAAGTATATATTTTTTTGTTTTTAATGACAGAACCCCTTTAAGGCTCTATTATGACACTTTTCGAACCGTGGTATGGTTACATGTGGGGAGTGTGGTGACAATACGGTTACACTAGGAAAGTGGGCTTACATGAGGGGAGCGTGGAGGCGGTGCGGCTACACAAGGGGACTGTGATGGAACCCCTAACAATAATCTGTGCCGTGTCATTTCCATAAATGTCATAGAAGGTAATGAAAATGAAGTGAACAGTTTAGCATACAGTAATTCCCCTTTCACATGGGCCAAAACTCTCACTTACCCAAAGTAAGCTCTGTTAGACTACACATGTGATACTGGACAATGCGCCCATCTCCTCAGCCCTAGTTGGCCTGTGGTTCACATTCCTATGTGGGTCAGAAGCGGTGTTGTGTCTCCTTAAGGAGAGCACCCAAAAAGTATGTGGAGACACCCATGGGGTAAATGGGTCAGGGGATGGTATAGTCACTACCCAAGCACTGCACACAGAAGAGGGGTTTGAGAACCTAAAAAATGAGTAAGAAAACTTATAAGGTGATGCTAGCTCCTCTGGGATATCTATGCAAATAAGGATAAGAAAATACCTCTATAGCGCCATCTATTGGATGCAGCATTCCTTCAAATCCAAGTGATTTATCACAAGCCTTAACAATGATTGGGAATATTAAACCAAGCCAGGAAGCCATGCACAGACAGACTGTTTCATGGTGATTGCCCCTCCTCAGTGTGCAGCAGGCGTCTGGCTTAGGGTGCATTCACACGAACGTATATCGGCTCGGTTTTCACGCCGAGCCGATATACGTCGTCCTCATCTGCGGGGGGGGGGGGGGCTGGAAGAGCCAGGAGCGAGAACTGAGCTCCCACCTCCTCTCTGCCTCCTCTCCACCCCCTCTCCGCCCCTCTGCCATGCTGTCCATTGGTTTCTACAGTAACATAACAGCGCCCTCTATTGGTTTTACAGAAACGTGCTGCACCTCCTATTGGATTTACCCAAATTACAGCACCATAGAGATTAGCGGGTCACCTCCCAGTTCTCCATCTTTTTGCCCTAATTTTCTCTAGGGTGGTTTCAAACCGGCGGGAAAGTCGCGCCAATTTTACCCGATGCGTTGGTTATTGAAAAATAAAAAGCAGATTCCGCAGCCAATGCTGAGGTAAAATGAAAGCTGTGCTGTGATTGGTTGCTATTTTTTATACTGTTAAGGTAACATGAAAGCTGTGCTGTGATTGGTTGCTATATATTATACTGCTGAGGCAACATGAAAGCTGTGCTGTGATTGGTTGATACTTCTTATACTACTCAGGTTACATGAAAGCTGTGCTGCGATTGGTTGCTATATATTATACTGGGAAGATCCTAGCAATACTGAGAATAAAGAAAATAAAACACATCATAGGCTGAAGAAATTATACACACGGCATGTCTTTTCTTCAGCCTTACATGACTATATATCTATATATGTATACATCCATATATTTGGGTAGAAATCCATAAAAATATATATCGATATATATGTATTTCTATATATTTATATAGATATTTATCTATACACAGAGACAGATAGATAGATAGATAGATAGATAGATAGATAGATAGATAGATAGATAGATAGATAGACTGTATGCAATAACCCTGGATGTCTGACAGTTGAAGCTGACTGGTGATGTCAGTAAGGCTCTATTATGACACGTACAGCTTGGAACCATAAATACTCATGTACGGCTGCCATTTACAGCCAGTCTCCATTGGAGATGGAAGTGGGCAGAAATGTACTGGCCCATCTTCCTATTCTGACTCAATAACATGGCTGTAAGCGTATCGGCTGAAGTAACTTCTCTTGTAGTTATGAACCAGTACTCACAGAAGATATATGTTGTCAGACAGCATCCAACTCCACTGCAGAGGCATGGGAGAAGATTCCAGGGTTTATTCAGGTAGAAATCTTGTATAATGCACATTCAGCAGTAGGTAAAAAGAATGATGATTAGCCAAAGCACAGAGTAGAGACCTAGCACATAGGCTATAGACAGGAAACTCCCTAGCAGGAGGAAGGGGAGGAGTTATGCAATACAGGGGGTACAGAGAACCAGAAGGGACAAACTAAAGAAGGCAAACACTTGCAGATACAGTACAGGTTATACATGTCAATGAATAGAGTCAGGTAGATGAGACATGACACTTCCCAAGACGCCACAGCAGCCGGACAAATTGTATGTTCGACAGAATGGCTGTTTTATTCAGCCCATAAGGGTGACTACCCACTACAGTTTTTTTTTTCACTGCGAAATTCGCAGCAGTTTTTTTTCTGCAGGGGTCTATGGGACTTGTAATGTTAAAATCGCAATCGCGCAAAATCGCGATTTTAACTGGAAGCAAAACAACAACACACACACCCTACGTCTGTATGCTCCACGTATTCGGGTCATGGGCGTATGTACAGTGGGTGCGGTCGCACCTGGGACCCGGAGCCCTAGGGGGCCCATAAAGTCTCTCTTTCCCACATTGTAAACCAATGCTATCAATGAAGCTTTATAGTTGGGGGCCCAGTTCCAGACTTCGTACTGGAGCCCCACAGCTTCAAGTTACACCTCCGTATTAGGATAATGCTAGGCCATTCCAACCAGCCTGTGTGAGTGACCTACAGTCGCTGCTAGTTCAAAAGCGGCAAGCATGCAGGCTGGCCCCTGATGCGTGCTTCAGAGCCAACGCTTATAGATGGAGCGACATTCGGGGAGCAAAGAACTCCAATGAACGGATGTCTACTTTAAAAGGATGTATTGCTTTATTCAATGCCTAGACACAGCAACAGTTCAACGGCTCGATAAAGACCGCAGTCAATAAAGGAAATAAAGAAATGTGTCTGTTTAATGTAAACTTGCATGGGAAACGTTTGCGAGCCACTGACTGACTGAATGCTGCTGGTGCCGCTGCTGCATGTCTGAAACGTGGTCTGACGTTACATGCACCACCAGGAATAAGGCCTTGCCTATAAGCATTCCCCAGCTGGCAAAAACGGAACATCCCTGCCTATTCCTCACCGTGGAAGGACAGAACCTACCTTTTAAAAAAAAAAAAAAAATAGGCCACAGCGGCAGCCAACTGGATTTTGGTAGGCCGCTGTCTCCCCCTTGTGTGCTGCATTCAAAATGCACTCTGCTAAAAATAAAAAGGATCCAGTTCTGTGGCTTCTCGGAGGAGATAGGGGTTCCCCACCTCCCGTCTCCGAGCTGCAGCGGAGACTGACTAACATGGCTGCCAAGTCTGGTATTTATACTTCTAAATTGATGACATCACAATGCAGTGACATCAGCCTGCCAGACACCTGGCTCATTTGCATACAGTGTGTATGTATGTATGTATGTATGAATGAATCTATCTATTTATTTATTAATTATGTAGATTATAGATATAGATTATATCTGAATTATAGATTTTGTGCATATAGATAAAAGATAGATTTTAGATGAGATATATATATATATATATATCTACATACATACACAAACACATATAGCTGTATTATGTATATATGTAGATTCTATAATGTATGTTGATTATATAATAGATCTATTGATTGATAGATAGATAGATAATCCATAGATCTATTATATAATTAATATAGATGATAGAATCTACATAGATATAAATAATCTAAAATCTATCATCTGGATATAATGTATGTCTATAATCTACACTATCTATCTATCGCTATACAAATAGCAAGATTTATTTCTCTATATAATCTATAGTTATGGATGGATGGATGGATGGATGGATGGATTTATTTATGTATGGCGGGAAAAATAAAAAAAAAGGCCTGCTGTACATTTAAACTTCTTCAGATGACCATGCTGATCTATTCTTATTCTTACTAAGGTCTACTAATGCCAGCCCAGGGGAAGCCAATAAAGCCCTATGGGGTCGAAGCCAATTTTCCTCATTTTTGGGAAAAAGTTTCCGTCCGTCCCCACTCGAAATGCGTCCACCAAAAGAGATCTCTCAAAACGACCGACGGACGCACCTTCAGAGGCAAACTAGTGCTTGCTTCTAGTGTCATCGCGTGCTTAACCATCCTGCGTAGGGAGGTGACGAGTCCTGCAGGCTCTGCAAGCCTAGGATGCGTGAGCGCGGTGCAAGAGGAAGGACTGAGGAGGATGTGAGGGGGCGCGGTTGAGAAAGCGTTGGGTGGGGCTATGCAAAGGTCTTCAAGCTCCCTCAGTGCATTGTGGGTGCGCCCGGAGTGCTGCCTGAGCGTGTTGCATCTGATACGTCCCCTATCTGGGGATCATATATTAAAGGGAGCATAGGTGCAGCACGTTTCTGTAAAACTAATAGAGGGCGCTGCAATGTTACTGTAGAAACCAATGGACAGCATGGCAGGTAGCTATACATAGATTTTAATGACGACGACTGCCAAGGCTAAAGCCCGTGTATATTCCATAGACTATAGCTATCTCCAGGATAGCTGCATGCGCAGTCGCGCCATTGTCTCGCACGGCTGCTTTCATTCCGCGCTTCCTGAGAAGGCAATGTACGCATACGTCACTAGTGACGTATGCGTACATTGACCTGAAGGAAGCGGAAGGTAGCGCAATGTACGCTTTTTGACCGGATGGAGGAAAATCAGGTTGCTGGAGGTCACGTGACCGAAGTGACAAGCGGCTCCAGGAGAAGATTTGGGATAAGAAGAAGAGGTAAGCAGGCTGCCTGGGGAGCAATAGGTAAGTATATATTTTTTTGTTTTTAATGACAGAACCCCTTTAAGGCTCTATTATGACACTTTTCGAACCGTGGTATGGTTACATGTGGGGAGTGTGGTGACAATACGGTTACACTAGGAAAGTGGGCTTACATGAGGGGAGCGTGGAGGCGGTGCGGCTACACAAGGGGACTGTGATGGAACCCCTAACAATAATCTGTGCCGTGTCATTTCCATAAATGTCATAGAAGGTAATGAAAATGAAGTGAACAGTTTAGCATACAGTAATTCCCCTTTCACATGGGCCAAAACTCTCACTTACCCAAAGTAAGCTCTGTTAGACTACACATGTGATACTGGACAATGCGCCCATCTCCTCAGCCCTAGTTGGCCTGTGGTTCACATTCCTATGTGGGTCAGAAGCGGTGTTGTGTCTCCTTAAGGAGAGCACCCAAAAAGTATGTGGAGACACCCATGGGGTAAATGGGTCAGGGGATGGTATAGTCACTACCCAAGCACTGCACACAGAAGAGGGGTTTGAGAACCTAAAAAATGAGTAAGAAAACTTATAAGGTGATGCTAGCTCCTCTGGGATATCTATGCAAATAAGGATAAGAAAATACCTCTATAGCGCCATCTATTGGATGCAGCATTCCTTCAAATCCAAGTGATTTATCACAAGCCTTAACAATGATTGGGAATATTAAACCAAGCCAGGAAGCCATGCACAGACAGACTGTTTCATGGTGATTGCCCCTCCTCAGTGTGCAGCAGGCGTCTGGCTTAGGGTGCATTCACACGAACGTATATCGGCTCGGTTTTCACGCCGAGCCGATATACGTCGTCCTCATCTGCGGGGGGGGGGGGGGCTGGAAGAGCCAGGAGCGAGAACTGAGCTCCCACCTCCTCTCTGCCTCCTCTCCACCCCCTCTCCGCCCCTCTGCCATGCTGTCCATTGGTTTCTACAGTAACATAACAGCGCCCTCTATTGGTTTTACAGAAACGTGCTGCACCTCCTATTGGATTTACCCAAATTACAGCACCATAGAGATTAGCGGGTCACCTCCCAGTTCTCCATCTTTTTGCCCTAATTTTCTCTAGGGTGGTTTCAAACCGGCGGGAAAGTCGCGCCAATTTTACCCGATGCGTTGGTTATTGAAAAATAAAAAGCAGATTCCGCAGCCAATGCTGAGGTAAAATGAAAGCTGTGCTGTGATTGGTTGCTATTTTTTATACTGTTAAGGTAACATGAAAGCTGTGCTGTGATTGGTTGCTATATATTATACTGCTGAGGCAACATGAAAGCTGTGCTGTGATTGGTTGATACTTCTTATACTACTCAGGTTACATGAAAGCTGTGCTGCGATTGGTTGCTATATATTATACTGGGAAGATCCTAGCAATACTGAGAATAAAGAAAATAAAACACATCATAGGCTGAAGAAATTATACACACGGCATGTCTTTTCTTCAGCCTTACATGACTATATATCTATATATGTATACATCCATATATTTGGGTAGAAATCCATAAAAATATATATCGATATATATGTATTTCTATATATTTATATAGATATTTATCTATACACAGAGACAGATAGATAGATAGATAGATAGATAGATAGATAGATAGACTGTATGCAATAACCCTGGATGTCTGACAGTTGAAGCTGACTGGTGATGTCAGTAAGGCTCTATTATGACACGTACAGCTTGGAACCATAAATACTCATGTACGGCTGCCATTTACAGCCAGTCTCCATTGGAGATGGAAGTGGGCAGAAATGTACTGGCCCATCTTCCTATTCTGACTCAATAACATGGCTGTAAGCGTATCGGCTGAAGTAACTTCTCTTGTAGTTATGAACCAGTACTCACAGAAGATATATGTTGTCAGACAGCATCCAACTCCACTGCAGAGGCATGGGAGAAGATTCCAGGGTTTATTCAGGTAGAAATCTTGTATAATGCACATTCAGCAGTAGGTAAAAAGAATGATGATTAGCCAAAGCACAGAGTAGAGACCTAGCACATAGGCTATAGACAGGAAACTCCCTAGCAGGAGGAAGGGGAGGAGTTATGCAATACAGGGGGTACAGAGAACCAGAAGGGACAAACTAAAGAAGGCAAACACTTGCAGATACAGTACAGGTTATACATGTCAATGAATAGAGTCAGGTAGATGAGACATGACACTTCCCAAGACGCCACAGCAGCCGGACAAATTGTATGTTCGACAGAATGGCTGTTTTATTCAGCCCATAAGGGTGACTACCCACTACAGTTTTTTTTTTCACTGCGAAATTCGCAGCAGTTTTTTTTCTGCAGGGGTCTATGGGACTTGTAATGTTAAAATCGCAATCGCGCAAAATCGCGATTTTAACTGGAAGCAAAACAACAACACACACACCCTACGTCTGTATGCTCCACGTATTCGGGTCATGGGCGTATGTACAGTGGGTGCGGTCGCACCTGGGACCCGGAGCCCTAGGGGGCCCATAAAGTCTCTCTTTCCCACATTGTAAACCAATGCTATCAATGAAGCTTTATAGTTGGGGGCCCAGTTCCAGACTTCGTACTGGAGCCCCACAGCTTCAAGTTACACCTCCGTATTAGGATAATGCTAGGCCATTCCAACCAGCCTGTGTGAGTGACCTACAGTCGCTGCTAGTTCAAAAGCGGCAAGCATGCAGGCTGGCCCCTGATGCGTGCTTCAGAGCCAACGCTTATAGATGGAGCGACATTCGGGGAGCAAAGAACTCCAATGAACGGATGTCTACTTTAAAAGGATGTATTGCTTTATTCAATGCCTAGACACAGCAACAGTTCAACGGCTCGATAAAGACCGCAGTCAATAAAGGAAATAAAGAAATGTGTCTGTTTAATGTAAACTTGCATGGGAAACGTTTGCGAGCCACTGACTGACTGAATGCTGCTGGTGCCGCTGCTGCATGTCTGAAACGTGGTCTGACGTTACATGCACCACCAGGAATAAGGCCTTGCCTATAAGCATTCCCCAGCTGGCAAAAACGGAACATCCCTGCCTATTCCTCACCGTGGAAGGACAGAACCTACCTTTTAAAAAAAAAAAAAAATAGGCCACAGCGGCAGCCAACTGGATTTTGGTAGGCCGCTGTCTCCCCCTTGTGTGCTGCATTCAAAATGCACTCTGCTAAAAATAAAAAGGATCCAGTTCTGTGGCTTCTCGGAGGAGATAGGGGTTCCCCACCTCCCGTCTCCGAGCTGCAGCGGAGACTGACTAACATGGCTGCCAAGTCTGGTATTTATACTTCTAAATTGATGACATCACAATGCAGTGACATCAGCCTGCCAGACACCTGGCTCATTTGCATACAGTGTGTATGTATGTATGTATGTATGAATGAATCTATCTATTTATTTATTAATTATGTAGATTATAGATATAGATTATATCTGAATTATAGATTTTGTGCATATAGATAAAAGATAGATTTTAGATGAGATATATATATATATATATATCTACATACATACACAAACACATATAGCTGTATTATGTATATATGTAGATTCTATAATGTATGTTGATTATATAATAGATCTATTGATTGATAGATAGATAGATAATCCATAGATCTATTATATAATTAATATAGATGATAGAATCTACATAGATATAAATAATCTAAAATCTATCATCTGGATATAATGTATGTCTATAATCTACACTATCTATCTATCGCTATACAAATAGCAAGATTTATTTCTCTATATAATCTATAGTTATGGATGGATGGATGGATGGATGGATGGATTTATTTATGTATGGCGGGAAAAATAAAAAAAAAGGCCTGCTGTACATTTAAACTTCTTCAGATGACCATGCTGATCTATTCTTATTCTTACTAAGGTCTACTAATGCCAGCCCAGGGGAAGCCAATAAAGCCCTATGGGGTCGAAGCCAATTTTCCTCATTTTTGGGAAAAAGTTTCCGTCCGTCCCCACTCGAAATGCGTCCACCAAAAGAGATCTCTCAAAACGACCGACGGACGCACCTTCAGAGGCAAACTAGTGCTTGCTTCTAGTGTCATCGCGTGCTTAACCATCCTGCGTAGGGAGGTGACGAGTCCTGCAGGCTCTGCAAGCCTAGGATGCGTGAGCGCGGTGCAAGAGGAAGGACTGAGGAGGATGTGAGGGGGCGCGGTTGAGAAAGCGTTGGGTGGGGCTATGCAAAGGTCTTCCAGCTCCCTCAGTGCATTGTGGGTGCGCCCGGAGTGCTGCCTGAGCGTGTTGCATCTGATACGTCCCCTATCTGGGGATCATATATTAAAGGGAGCATAGGTGCAGCACGTTTCTGTAAAACTAATAGAGGGCGCTGCAATGTTACTGTAGAAACCAATGGACAGCATGGCAGGTAGCTATACATAGATTTTAATGACGACGACTGCCAAGGCTAAAGCCCGTGTATATTCCATAGACTATAGCTATCTCCAGGATAGCTGCATGCGCAGTCGCGCCATTGTCTCGCACGGCTGCTTTCATTCCGCGCTTCCTGAGAAGGCAATGTACGCATACGTCACTAGTGACGTATGCGTACATTGACCTGAAGGAAGCGGAAGGTAGCGCAATGTACGCTTTTTGACCGGATGGAGGAAAATCAGGTTGCTGGAGGTCACGTGACCGAAGTGACAAGCGGCTCCAGGAGAAGATTTGGGATAAGAAGAAGAGGTAAGCAGGCTGCCTGGGGAGCAATAGGTAAGTATATATTTTTTTGTTTTTAATGACAGAACCCCTTTAAGGCTCTATTATGACACTTTTCGAACCGTGGTATGGTTACATGTGGGGAGTGTGGTGACAATACGGTTACACTAGGAAAGTGGGCTTACATGAGGGGAGCGTGGAGGCGGTGCGGCTACACAAGGGGACTGTGATGGAACCCCTAACAATAATCTGTGCCGTGTCATTTCCATAAATGTCATAGAAGGTAATGAAAATGAAGTGAACAGTTTAGCATACAGTAATTCCCCTTTCACATGGGCCAAAACTCTCACTTACCCAAAGTAAGCTCTGTTAGACTACACATGTGATACTGGACAATGCGCCCATCTCCTCAGCCCTAGTTGGCCTGTGGTTCACATTCCTATGTGGGTCAGAAGCGGTGTTGTGTCTCCTTAAGGAGAGCACCCAAAAAGTATGTGGAGACACCCATGGGGTAAATGGGTCAGGGGATGGTATAGTCACTACCCAAGCACTGCACACAGAAGAGGGGTTTGAGAACCTAAAAAATGAGTAAGAAAACTTATAAGGTGATGCTAGCTCCTCTGGGATATCTATGCAAATAAGGATAAGAAAATACCTCTATAGCGCCATCTATTGGATGCAGCATTCCTTCAAATCCAAGTGATTTATCACAAGCCTTAACAATGATTGGGAATATTAAACCAAGCCAGGAAGCCATGCACAGACAGACTGTTTCATGGTGATTGCCCCTCCTCAGTGTGCAGCAGGCGTCTGGCTTAGGGTGCATTCACACGAACGTATATCGGCTCGGTTTTCACGCCGAGCCGATATACGTCGTCCTCATCTGCGGGGGGGGGGGGGGGGGGGCTGGAAGAGCCAGGAGCGAGAACTGAGCTCCCACCTCCTCTCTGCCTCCTCTCCACCCCCTCTCCGCCCCTCTGCCATGCTGTCCATTGGTTTCTACAGTAACATAACAGCGCCCTCTATTGGTTTTACAGAAACGTGCTGCACCTCCTATTGGATTTACCCAAATTACAGCACCATAGAGATTAGCGGGTCACCTCCCAGTTCTCCATCTTTTTGCCCTAATTTTCTCTAGGGTGGTTTCAAACCGGCGGGAAAGTCGCGCCAATTTTACCCGATGCGTTGGTTATTGAAAAATAAAAAGCAGATTCCGCAGCCAATGCTGAGGTAAAATGAAAGCTGTGCTGTGATTGGTTGCTATTTTTTATACTGTTAAGGTAACATGAAAGCTGTGCTGTGATTGGTTGCTATATATTATACTGCTGAGGCAACATGAAAGCTGTGCTGTGATTGGTTGATACTTCTTATACTACTCAGGTTACATGAAAGCTGTGCTGCGATTGGTTGCTATATATTATACTGGGAAGATCCTAGCAATACTGAGAATAAAGAAAATAAAACACATCATAGGCTGAAGAAATTATACACACGGCATGTCTTTTCTTCAGCCTTACATGACTATATATCTATATATGTATACATCCATATATTTGGGTAGAAATCCATAAAAATATATATCGATATATATGTATTTCTATATATTTATATAGATATTTATCTATACACAGAGACAGATAGATAGATAGATAGATAGATAGACTGTATGCAATAACCCTGGATGTCTGACAGTTGAAGCTGACTGGTGATGTCAGTAAGGCTCTATTATGACACGTACAGCTTGGAACCATAAATACTCATGTACGGCTGCCATTTACAGCCAGTCTCCATTGGAGATGGAAGTGGGCAGAAATGTACTGGCCCATCTTCCTATTCTGACTCAATAACATGGCTGTAAGCGTATCGGCTGAAGTAACTTCTCTTGTAGTTATGAACCAGTACTCACAGAAGATATATGTTGTCAGACAGCATCCAACTCCACTGCAGAGGCATGGGAGAAGATTCCAGGGTTTATTCAGGTAGAAATCTTGTATAATGCACATTCAGCAGTAGGTAAAAAGAATGATGATTAGCCAAAGCACAGAGTAGAGACCTAGCACATAGGCTATAGACAGGAAACTCCCTAGCAGGAGGAAGGGGAGGAGTTATGCAATACAGGGGGTACAGAGAACCAGAAGGGACAAACTAAAGAAGGCAAACACTTGCAGATACAGTACAGGTTATACATGTCAATGAATAGAGTCAGGTAGATGAGACATGACACTTCCCAAGACGCCACAGCAGCCGGACAAATTGTATGTTCGACAGAATGGCTGTTTTATTCAGCCCATAAGGGTGACTACCCACTACAGTTTTTTTTTTCACTGCGAAATTCGCAGCAGTTTTTTTTCTGCAGGGGTCTATGGGACTTGTAATGTTAAAATCGCAATCGCGCAAAATCGCGATTTTAACTGGAAGCAAAACAACAACACACACACCCTACGTCTGTATGCTCCACGTATTCGGGTCATGGGCGTATGTACAGTGGGTGCGGTCGCACCTGGGACCCGGAGCCCTAGGGGGCCCATAAAGTCTCTCTTTCCCACATTGTAAACCAATGCTATCAATGAAGCTTTATAGTTGGGGGCCCAGTTCCAGACTTCGTACTGGAGCCCCACAGCTTCAAGTTACACCTCCGTATTAGGATAATGCTAGGCCATTCCAACCAGCCTGTGTGAGTGACCTACAGTCGCTGCTAGTTCAAAAGCGGCAAGCATGCAGGCTGGCCCCTGATGCGTGCTTCAGAGCCAACGCTTATAGATGGAGCGACATTCGGGGAGCAAAGAACTCCAATGAACGGATGTCTACTTTAAAAGGATGTATTGCTTTATTCAATGCCTAGACACAGCAACAGTTCAACGGCTCGATAAAGACCGCAGTCAATAAAGGAAATAAAGAAATGTGTCTGTTTAATGTAAACTTGCATGGGAAACGTTTGCGAGCCACTGACTGACTGAATGCTGCTGGTGCCGCTGCTGCATGTCTGAAACGTGGTCTGACGTTACATGCACCACCAGGAATAAGGCCTTGCCTATAAGCATTCCCCAGCTGGCAAAAACGGAACATCCCTGCCTATTCCTCACCGTGGAAGGACAGAACCTACCTTTTAAAAAAAAAAAAAAAATAGGCCACAGCGGCAGCCAACTGGATTTTGGTAGGCCGCTGTCTCCCCCTTGTGTGCTGCATTCAAAATGCACTCTGCTAAAAATAAAAAGGATCCAGTTCTGTGGCTTCTCGGAGGAGATAGGGGTTCCCCACCTCCCGTCTCCGAGCTGCAGCGGAGACTGACTAACATGGCTGCCAAGTCTGGTATTTATACTTCTAAATTGATGACATCACAATGCAGTGACATCAGCCTGCCAGACACCTGGCTCATTTGCATACAGTGTGTATGTATGTATGTATGAATGAATCTATCTATTTATTTATTAATTATGTAGATTATAGATATAGATTATATCTGAATTATAGATTTTGTGCATATAGATAAAAGATAGATTTTAGATGAGATATATATATATATATATATCTACATACATACACAAACACATATAGCTGTATTATGTATATATGTAGATTCTATAATGTATGTTGATTATATAATAGATCTATTGATTGATAGATAGATAGATAATCCATAGATCTATTATATAATTAATATAGATGATAGAATCTACATAGATATAAATAATCTAAAATCTATCATCTGGATATAATGTATGTCTATAATCTACACTATCTATCTATCGCTATACAAATAGCAAGATTTATTTCTCTATATAATCTATAGTTATGGATGGATGGATGGATGGATGGATGGATTTATTTATGTATGGCGGGAAAAATAAAAAAAAAGGCCTGCTGTACATTTAAACTTCTTCAGATGACCATGCTGATCTATTCTTATTCTTACTAAGGTCTACTAATGCCAGCCCAGGGGAAGCCAATAAAGCCCTATGGGGTCGAAGCCAATTTTCCTCATTTTTGGGAAAAAGTTTCCGTCCGTCCCCACTCGAAATGCGTCCACCAAAAGAGATCTCTCAAAACGACCGACGGACGCACCTTCAGAGGCAAACTAGTGCTTGCTTCTAGTGTCATCGCGTGCTTAACCATCCTGCGTAGGGAGGTGACGAGTCCTGCAGGCTCTGCAAGCCTAGGATGCGTGAGCGCGGTGCAAGAGGAAGGACTGAGGAGGATGTGAGGGGGCGCGGTTGAGAAAGCGTTGGGTGGGGCTATGCAAAGGTCTTCCAGCTCCCTCAGTGCATTGTGGGTGCGCCCGGAGTGCTGCCTGAGCGTGTTGCATCTGATACGTCCCCTATCTGGGGATCATATATTAAAGGGAGCATAGGTGCAGCACGTTTCTGTAAAACTAATAGAGGGCGCTGCAATGTTACTGTAGAAACCAATGGACAGCATGGCAGGTAGCTATACATAGATTTTAATGACGACGACTGCCAAGGCTAAAGCCCGTGTATATTCCATAGACTATAGCTATCTCCAGGATAGCTGCATGCGCAGTCGCGCCATTGTCTCGCACGGCTGCTTTCATTCCGCGCTTCCTGAGAAGGCAATGTACGCATACGTCACTAGTGACGTATGCGTACATTGACCTGAAGGAAGCGGAAGGTAGCGCAATGTACGCTTTTTGACCGGATGGAGGAAAATCAGGTTGCTGGAGGTCACGTGACCGAAGTGACAAGCGGCTCCAGGAGAAGATTTGGGATAAGAAGAAGAGGTAAGCAGGCTGCCTGGGGAGCAATAGGTAAGTATATATTTTTTTGTTTTTAATGACAGAACCCCTTTAAGGCTCTATTATGACACTTTTCGAACCGTGGTATGGTTACATGTGGGGAGTGTGGTGACAATACGGTTACACTAGGAAAGTGGGCTTACATGAGGGGAGCGTGGAGGCGGTGCGGCTACACAAGGGGACTGTGATGGAACCCCTAACAATAATCTGTGCCGTGTCATTTCCATAAATGTCATAGAAGGTAATGAAAATGAAGTGAACAGTTTAGCATACAGTAATTCCCCTTTCACATGGGCCAAAACTCTCACTTACCCAAAGTAAGCTCTGTTAGACTACACATGTGATACTGGACAATGCGCCCATCTCCTCAGCCCTAGTTGGCCTGTGGTTCACATTCCTATGTGGGTCAGAAGCGGTGTTGTGTCTCCTTAAGGAGAGCACCCAAAAAGTATGTGGAGACACCCATGGGGTAAATGGGTCAGGGGATGGTATAGTCACTACCCAAGCACTGCACACAGAAGAGGGGTTTGAGAACCTAAAAAATGAGTAAGAAAACTTATAAGGTGATGCTAGCTCCTCTGGGATATCTATGCAAATAAGGATAAGAAAATACCTCTATAGCGCCATCTATTGGATGCAGCATTCCTTCAAATCCAAGTGATTTATCACAAGCCTTAACAATGATTGGGAATATTAAACCAAGCCAGGAAGCCATGCACAGACAGACTGTTTCATGGTGATTGCCCCTCCTCAGTGTGCAGCAGGCGTCTGGCTTAGGGTGCATTCACACGAACGTATATCGGCTCGGTTTTCACGCCGAGCCGATATACGTCGTCCTCATCTGCGGGGGGGGGGGGGGGGGGGGCTGGAAGAGCCAGGAGCGAGAACTGAGCTCCCACCTCCTCTCTGCCTCCTCTCCACCCCCTCTCCGCCCCTCTGCCATGCTGTCCATTGGTTTCTACAGTAACATAACAGCGCCCTCTATTGGTTTTACAGAAACGTGCTGCACCTCCTATTGGATTTACCCAAATTACAGCACCATAGAGATTAGCGGGTCACCTCCCAGTTCTCCATCTTTTTGCCCTAATTTTCTCTAGGGTGGTTTCAAACCGGCGGGAAAGTCGCGCCAATTTTACCCGATGCGTTGGTTATTGAAAAATAAAAAGCAGATTCCGCAGCCAATGCTGAGGTAAAATGAAAGCTGTGCTGTGATTGGTTGCTATTTTTTATACTGTTAAGGTAACATGAAAGCTGTGCTGTGATTGGTTGCTATATATTATACTGCTGAGGCAACATGAAAGCTGTGCTGTGATTGGTTGATACTTCTTATACTACTCAGGTTACATGAAAGCTGTGCTGCGATTGGTTGCTATATATTATACTGGGAAGATCCTAGCAATACTGAGAATAAAGAAAATAAAACACATCATAGGCTGAAGAAATTATACACACGGCATGTCTTTTCTTCAGCCTTACATGACTATATATCTATATATGTATACATCCATATATTTGGGTAGAAATCCATAAAAATATATATCGATATATATGTATTTCTATATATTTATATAGATATTTATCTATACACAGAGACAGATAGATAGATAGATAGATAGATAGATAGATAGATAGATAGACTGTATGCAATAACCCTGGATGTCTGACAGTTGAAGCTGACTGGTGATGTCAGTAAGGCTCTATTATGACACGTACAGCTTGGAACCATAAATACTCATGTACGGCTGCCATTTACAGCCAGTCTCCATTGGAGATGGAAGTGGGCAGAAATGTACTGGCCCATCTTCCTATTCTGACTCAATAACATGGCTGTAAGCGTATCGGCTGAAGTAACTTCTCTTGTAGTTATGAACCAGTACTCACAGAAGATATATGTTGTCAGACAGCATCCAACTCCACTGCAGAGGCATGGGAGAAGATTCCAGGGTTTATTCAGGTAGAAATCTTGTATAATGCACATTCAGCAGTAGGTAAAAAGAATGATGATTAGCCAAAGCACAGAGTAGAGACCTAGCACATAGGCTATAGACAGGAAACTCCCTAGCAGGAGGAAGGGGAGGAGTTATGCAATACAGGGGGTACAGAGAACCAGAAGGGACAAACTAAAGAAGGCAAACACTTGCAGATACAGTACAGGTTATACATGTCAATGAATAGAGTCAGGTAGATGAGACATGACACTTCCCAAGACGCCACAGCAGCCGGACAAATTGTATGTTCGACAGAATGGCTGTTTTATTCAGCCCATAAGGGTGACTACCCACTACAGTTTTTTTTTTCACTGCGAAATTCGCAGCAGTTTTTTTTCTGCAGGGGTCTATGGGACTTGTAATGTTAAAATCGCAATCGCGCAAAATCGCGATTTTAACTGGAAGCAAAGCAACAATACACACACCTTACGTCTGTATGCTCCACGTATTCGGGTCATGGGCGTATGTACAGTGGGTGCGGTCGCACCTGGGACCCGGAGCCCTAGGGGGCCCATAAAGTCTCTCTTTCCCACATTGTAAACCAATGCTATCAATGAAGCTTTATAGTTGGGGGCCCAGTTCCAGACTTCGTACTGGAGCCCCACAGCTTCAAGTTACACCTCCGTATTAGGATAATGCTAGGCCATTCCAACCAGCCTGTGTGAGTGACCTACAGTCGCTGCTAGTTCAAAAGCGGCAAGCATGCAGGCTGGCCCCTGATGCGTGCTTCAGAGCCAACGCTTATAGATGGAGCGACATTCGGGGAGCAAAGAACTCCAATGAACGGATGTCTACTTTAAAAGGATGTATTGCTTTATTCAATGCCTAGACACAGCAACAGTTCAACGGCTCGATAAAGACCGCAGTCAATAAAGGAAATAAAGAAATGTGTCTGTTTAATGTAAACTTGCATGGGAAACGTTTGCGAGCCACTGACTGACTGAATGCTGCTGGTGCCGCTGCTGCATGTCTGAAACGTGGTCTGACGTTACATGCACCACCAGGAATAAGGCCTTGCCTATAAGCATTCCCCAGCTGGCAAAAACGGAACATCCCTGCCTATTCCTCACCGTGGAAGGACAGAACCTACCTTTTAAAAAAAAAAAAAAAATAGGCCACAGCGGCAGCCAACTGGATTTTGGTAGGCCGCTGTCTCCCCCTTGTGTGCTGCATTCAAAATGCACTCTGCTAAAAATAAAAAGGATCCAGTTCTGTGGCTTCTCGGAGGAGATAGGGGTTCCCCACCTCCCGTCTCCGAGCTGCAGCGGAGACTGACTAACATGGCTGCCAAGTCTGGTATTTATACTTCTAAATTGATGACATCACAATGCAGTGACATCAGCCTGCCAGACACCTGGCTCATTTGCATACAGTGTGTATGTATGTATGTATGTATGAATGAATCTATCTATTTATTTATTAATTATGTAGATTATAGATATAGATTATATCTGAATTATAGATTTTGTGCATATAGATAAAAGATAGATTTTAGATGAGATATATATATATATATATCTACATACATACACAAACACATATAGCTGTATTATGTATATATGTAGATTCTATAATGTATGTTGATTATATAATAGATCTATTGATTGATAGATAGATAGATAATCCATAGATCTATTATATAATTAATATAGATGATAGAATCTACATAGATATAAATAATCTAAAATCTATCATCTGGATATAATGTATGTCTATAATCTACACTATCTATCTATCGCTATACAAATAGCAAGATTTATTTCTCTATATAATCTATAGTTATGGATGGATGGATGGATGGATGGATGGATTTATTTATGTATGGCGGGAAAAATAAAAAAAAAGGCCTGCTGTACATTTAAACTTCTTCAGATGACCATGCTGATCTATTCTTATTCTTACTAAGGTCTACTAATGCCAGCCCAGGGGAAGCCAATAAAGCCCTATGGGGTCGAAGCCAATTTTCCTCATTTTTGGGAAAAAGTTTCCGTCCGTCCCCACTCGAAATGCGTCCACCAAAAGAGATCTCTCAAAACGACCGACGGACGCACCTTCAGAGGCAAACTAGTGCTTGCTTCTAGTGTCATCGCGTGCTTAACCATCCTGCGTAGGGAGGTGACGAGTCCTGCAGGCTCTGCAAGCCTAGGATGCGTGAGCGCGGTGCAAGAGGAAGGACTGAGGAGGATGTGAGGGGGCGCGGTTGAGAAAGCGTTGGGTGGGGCTATGCAAAGGTCTTCCAGCTCCCTCAGTGCATTGTGGGTGCGCCCGGAGTGCTGCCTGAGCGTGTTGCATCTGATACGTCCCCTATCTGGGGATCATATATTAAAGGGAGCATAGGTGCAGCACGTTTCTGTAAAACTAATAGAGGGCGCTGCAATGTTACTGTAGAAACCAATGGACAGCATGGCAGGTAGCTATACATAGATTTTAATGACGACGACTGCCAAGGCTAAAGCCCGTGTATATTCCATAGACTATAGCTATCTCCAGGATAGCTGCATGCGCAGTCGCGCCATTGTCTCGCACGGCTGCTTTCATTCCGCGCTTCCTGAGAAGGCAATGTACGCATACGTCACTAGTGACGTATGCGTACATTGACCTGAAGGAAGCGGAAGGTAGCGCAATGTACGCTTTTTGACCGGATGGAGGAAAATCAGGTTGCTGGAGGTCACGTGACCGAAGTGACAAGCGGCTCCAGGAGAAGATTTGGGATAAGAAGAAGAGGTAAGCAGGCTGCCTGGGGAGCAATAGGTAAGTATATATTTTTTTGTTTTTAATGACAGAACCCCTTTAAGGCTCTATTATGACACTTTTCGAACCGTGGTATGGTTACATGTGGGGAGTGTGGTGACAATACGGTTACACTAGGAAAGTGGGCTTACATGAGGGGAGCGTGGAGGCGGTGCGGCTACACAAGGGGACTGTGATGGAACCCCTAACAATAATCTGTGCCGTGTCATTTCCATAAATGTCATAGAAGGTAATGAAAATGAAGTGAACAGTTTAGCATACAGTAATTCCCCTTTCACATGGGCCAAAACTCTCACTTACCCAAAGTAAGCTCTGTTAGACTACACATGTGATACTGGACAATGCGCCCATCTCCTCAGCCCTAGTTGGCCTGTGGTTCACATTCCTATGTGGGTCAGAAGCGGTGTTGTGTCTCCTTAAGGAGAGCACCCAAAAAGTATGTGGAGACACCCATGGGGTAAATGGGTCAGGGGATGGTATAGTCACTACCCAAGCACTGCACACAGAAGAGGGGTTTGAGAACCTAAAAAATGAGTAAGAAAACTTATAAGGTGATGCTAGCTCCTCTGGGATATCTATGCAAATAAGGATAAGAAAATACCTCTATAGCGCCATCTATTGGATGCAGCATTCCTTCAAATCCAAGTGATTTATCACAAGCCTTAACAATGATTGGGAATATTAAACCAAGCCAGGAAGCCATGCACAGACAGACTGTTTCATGGTGATTGCCCCTCCTCAGTGTGCAGCAGGCGTCTGGCTTAGGGTGCATTCACACGAACGTATATCGGCTCGGTTTTCACGCCGAGCCGATATACGTCGTCCTCATCTGCGGGGGGGGGGGGGGGGGGGGGGGGGCTGGAAGAGCCAGGAGCGAGAACTGAGCTCCCACCTCCTCTCTGCCTCCTCTCCACCCCCTCTCCGCCCCTCTGCCATGCTGTCCATTGGTTTCTACAGTAACATAACAGCGCCCTCTATTGGTTTTACAGAAACGTGCTGCACCTCCTATTGGATTTACCCAAATTACAGCACCATAGAGATTAGCGGGTCACCTCCCAGTTCTCCATCTTTTTGCCCTAATTTTCTCTAGGGTGGTTTCAAACCGGCGGGAAAGTCGCGCCAATTTTACCCGATGCGTTGGTTATTGAAAAATAAAAAGCAGATTCCGCAGCCAATGCTGAGGTAAAATGAAAGCTGTGCTGTGATTGGTTGCTATTTTTTATACTGTTAAGGTAACATGAAAGCTGTGCTGTGATTGGTTGCTATATATTATACTGCTGAGGCAACATGAAAGCTGTGCTGTGATTGGTTGATACTTCTTATACTACTCAGGTTACATGAAAGCTGTGCTGCGATTGGTTGCTATATATTATACTGGGAAGATCCTAGCAATACTGAGAATAAAGAAAATAAAACACATCATAGGCTGAAGAAATTATACACACGGCATGTCTTTTCTTCAGCCTTACATGACTATATATCTATATATGTATACATCCATATATTTGGGTAGAAATCCATAAAAATATATATCGATATATATGTATTTCTATATATTTATATAGATATTTATCTATACACAGAGACAGATAGATAGATAGATAGATAGATAGACTGTATGCAATAACCCTGGATGTCTGACAGTTGAAGCTGACTGGTGATGTCAGTAAGGCTCTATTATGACACGTACAGCTTGGAACCATAAATACTCATGTACGGCTGCCATTTACAGCCAGTCTCCATTGGAGATGGAAGTGGGCAGAAATGTACTGGCCCATCTTCCTATTCTGACTCAATAACATGGCTGTAAGCGTATCGGCTGAAGTAACTTCTCTTGTAGTTATGAACCAGTACTCACAGAAGATATATGTTGTCAGACAGCATCCAACTCCACTGCAGAGGCATGGGAGAAGATTCCAGGGTTTATTCAGGTAGAAATCTTGTATAATGCACATTCAGCAGTAGGTAAAAAGAATGATGATTAGCCAAAGCACAGAGTAGAGACCTAGCACATAGGCTATAGACAGGAAACTCCCTAGCAGGAGGAAGGGGAGGAGTTATGCAATACAGGGGGTACAGAGAACCAGAAGGGACAAACTAAAGAAGGCAAACACTTGCAGATACAGTACAGGTTATACATGTCAATGAATAGAGTCAGGTAGATGAGACATGACACTTCCCAAGACGCCACAGCAGCCGGACAAATTGTATGTTCGACAGAATGGCTGTTTTATTCAGCCCATAAGGGTGACTACCCACTACAGTTTTTTTTTTCACTGCGAAATTCGCAGCAGTTTTTTTTCTGCAGGGGTCTATGGGACTTGTAATGTTAAAATCGCAATCGCGCAAAATCGCGATTTTAACTGGAAGCAAAACAACAACACACACACCCTACGTCTGTATGCTCCACGTATTCGGGTCATGGGCGTATGTACAGTGGGTGCGGTCGCACCTGGGACCCGGAGCCCTAGGGGGCCCATAAAGTCTCTCTTTCCCACATTGTAAACCAATGCTATCAATGAAGCTTTATAGTTGGGGGCCCAGTTCCAGACTTCGTACTGGAGCCCCACAGCTTCAAGTTACACCTCCGTATTAGGATAATGCTAGGCCATTCCAACCAGCCTGTGTGAGTGACCTACAGTCGCTGCTAGTTCAAAAGCGGCAAGCATGCAGGCTGGCCCCTGATGCGTGCTTCAGAGCCAACGCTTATAGATGGA
This sequence comes from Eleutherodactylus coqui, assembly GCF_035609145.1. Lineage (NCBI taxonomy): Eukaryota > Metazoa > Chordata > Amphibia > Anura > Eleutherodactylidae > Eleutherodactylus > Eleutherodactylus coqui. The sequence continues at coordinate 223,391 of NW_027101742.1, read as the reverse complement.
GCGACATTCGGGGAGCAAAGAACTCCAATGAACGGATGTCTACTTTAAAAGGATGTATTGCTTTATTCAATGCCTAGACACAGCAACAGTTCAACGGCTCGATAAAGACCGCAGTCAATAAAGGAAATAAAGAAATGTGTCTGTTTAATGTAAACTTGCATGGGAAACGTTTGCGAGCCACTGACTGACTGAATGCTGCTGGTGCCGCTGCTGCATGTCTGAAACGTGGTCTGACGTTACATGCACCACCAGGAATAAGGCCTTGCCTATAAGCATTCCCCAGCTGGCAAAAACGGAACATCCCTGCCTATTCCTCACCGTGGAAGGACAGAACCTACCTTTTAAAAAAAAAAAAAAAATAGGCCACAGCGGCAGCCAACTGGATTTTGGTAGGCCGCTGTCTCCCCCTTGTGTGCTGCATTCAAAATGCACTCTGCTAAAAATAAAAAGGATCCAGTTCTGTGGCTTCTCGGAGGAGATAGGGGTTCCCCACCTCCCGTCTCCGAGCTGCAGCGGAGACTGACTAACATGGCTGCCAAGTCTGGTATTTATACTTCTAAATTGATGACATCACAATGCAGTGACATCAGCCTGCCAGACACCTGGCTCATTTGCATACAGTGTGTATGTATGTATGTATGTATGAATGAATCTATCTATTTATTTATTAATTATGTAGATTATAGATATAGATTATATCTGAATTATAGATTTTGTGCATATAGATAAAAGATAGATTTTAGATGAGATATATATATATATATATATCTACATACATACACAAACACATATAGCTGTATTATGTATATATGTAGATTCTATAATGTATGTTGATTATATAATAGATCTATTGATTGATAGATAGATAGATAATCCATAGATCTATTATATAATTAATATAGATGATAGAATCTACATAGATATAAATAATCTAAAATCTATCATCTGGATATAATGTATGTCTATAATCTACACTATCTATCTATCGCTATACAAATAGCAAGATTTATTTCTCTATATAATCTATAGTTATGGATGGATGGATGGATGGATGGATGGATTTATTTATGTATGGCGGGAAAAATAAAAAAAAAGGCCTGCTGTACATTTAAACTTCTTCAGATGACCATGCTGATCTATTCTTATTCTTACTAAGGTCTACTAATGCCAGCCCAGGGGAAGCCAATAAAGCCCTATGGGGTCGAAGCCAATTTTCCTCATTTTTGGGAAAAAGTTTCCGTCCGTCCCCACTCGAAATGCGTCCACCAAAAGAGATCTCTCAAAACGACCGACGGACGCACCTTCAGAGGCAAACTAGTGCTTGCTTCTAGTGTCATCGCGTGCTTAACCATCCTGCGTAGGGAGGTGACGAGTCCTGCAGGCTCTGCAAGCCTAGGATGCGTGAGCGCGGTGCAAGAGGAAGGACTGAGGAGGATGTGAGGGGGCGCGGTTGAGAAAGCGTTGGGTGGGGCTATGCAAAGGTCTTCCAGCTCCCTCAGTGCATTGTGGGTGCGCCCGGAGTGCTGCCTGAGCGTGTTGCATCTGATACGTCCCCTATCTGGGGATCATATATTAAAGGGAGCATAGGTGCAGCACGTTTCTGTAAAACTAATAGAGGGCGCTGCAATGTTACTGTAGAAACCAATGGACAGCATGGCAGGTAGCTATACATAGATTTTAATGACGACGACTGCCAAGGCTAAAGCCCGTGTATATTCCATAGACTATAGCTATCTCCAGGATAGCTGCATGCGCAGTCGCGCCATTGTCTCGCACGGCTGCTTTCATTCCGCGCTTCCTGAGAAGGCAATGTACGCATACGTCACTAGTGACGTATGCGTACATTGACCTGAAGGAAGCGGAAGGTAGCGCAATGTACGCTTTTTGACCGGATGGAGGAAAATCAGGTTGCTGGAGGTCACGTGACCGAAGTGACAAGCGGCTCCAGGAGAAGATTTGGGATAAGAAGAAGAGGTAAGCAGGCTGCCTGGGGAGCAATAGGTAAGTATATATTTTTTTGTTTTTAATGACAGAACCCCTTTAAGGCTCTATTATGACACTTTTCGAACCGTGGTATGGTTACATGTGGGGAGTGTGGTGACAATACGGTTACACTAGGAAAGTGGGCTTACATGAGGGGAGCGTGGAGGCGGTGCGGCTACACAAGGGGACTGTGATGGAACCCCTAACAATAATCTGTGCCGTGTCATTTCCATAAATGTCATAGAAGGTAATGAAAATGAAGTGAACAGTTTAGCATACAGTAATTCCCCTTTCACATGGGCCAAAACTCTCACTTACCCAAAGTAAGCTCTGTTAGACTACACATGTGATACTGGACAATGCGCCCATCTCCTCAGCCCTAGTTGGCCTGTGGTTCACATTCCTATGTGGGTCAGAAGCGGTGTTGTGTCTCCTTAAGGAGAGCACCCAAAAAGTATGTGGAGACACCCATGGGGTAAATGGGTCAGGGGATGGTATAGTCACTACCCAAGCACTGCACACAGAAGAGGGGTTTGAGAACCTAAAAAATGAGTAAGAAAACTTATAAGGTGATGCTAGCTCCTCTGGGATATCTATGCAAATAAGGATAAGAAAATACCTCTATAGCGCCATCTATTGGATGCAGCATTCCTTCAAATCCAAGTGATTTATCACAAGCCTTAACAATGATTGGGAATATTAAACCAAGCCAGGAAGCCATGCACAGACAGACTGTTTCATGGTGATTGCCCCTCCTCAGTGTGCAGCAGGCGTCTGGCTTAGGGTGCATTCACACGAACGTATATCGGCTCGGTTTTCACGCCGAGCCGATATACGTCGTCCTCATCTGCGGGGGGGGGGGGGGGGGGGGGGGCTGGAAGAGCCAGGAGCGAGAACTGAGCTCCCACCTCCTCTCTGCCTCCTCTCCACCCCCTCTCCGCCCCTCTGCCATGCTGTCCATTGGTTTCTACAGTAACATAACAGCGCCCTCTATTGGTTTTACAGAAACGTGCTGCACCTCCTATTGGATTTACCCAAATTACAGCACCATAGAGATTAGCGGGTCACCTCCCAGTTCTCCATCTTTTTGCCCTAATTTTCTCTAGGGTGGTTTCAAACCGGCGGGAAAGTCGCGCCAATTTTACCCGATGCGTTGGTTATTGAAAAATAAAAAGCAGATTCCGCAGCCAATGCTGAGGTAAAATGAAAGCTGTGCTGTGATTGGTTGCTATTTTTTATACTGTTAAGGTAACATGAAAGCTGTGCTGTGATTGGTTGCTATATATTATACTGCTGAGGCAACATGAAAGCTGTGCTGTGATTGGTTGATACTTCTTATACTACTCAGGTTACATGAAAGCTGTGCTGCGATTGGTTGCTATATATTATACTGGGAAGATCCTAGCAATACTGAGAATAAAGAAAATAAAACACATCATAGGCTGAAGAAATTATACACACGGCATGTCTTTTCTTCAGCCTTACATGACTATATATCTATATATGTATACATCCATATATTTGGGTAGAAATCCATAAAAATATATATCGATATATATGTATTTCTATATATTTATATAGATATTTATCTATACACAGAGACAGATAGATAGATAGATAGATAGATAGACTGTATGCAATAACCCTGGATGTCTGACAGTTGAAGCTGACTGGTGATGTCAGTAAGGCTCTATTATGACACGTACAGCTTGGAACCATAAATACTCATGTACGGCTGCCATTTACAGCCAGTCTCCATTGGAGATGGAAGTGGGCAGAAATGTACTGGCCCATCTTCCTATTCTGACTCAATAACATGGCTGTAAGCGTATCGGCTGAAGTAACTTCTCTTGTAGTTATGAACCAGTACTCACAGAAGATATATGTTGTCAGACAGCATCCAACTCCACTGCAGAGGCATGGGAGAAGATTCCAGGGTTTATTCAGGTAGAAATCTTGTATAATGCACATTCAGCAGTAGGTAAAAAGAATGATGATTAGCCAAAGCACAGAGTAGAGACCTAGCACATAGGCTATAGACAGGAAACTCCCTAGCAGGAGGAAGGGGAGGAGTTATGCAATACAGGGGGTACAGAGAACCAGAAGGGACAAACTAAAGAAGGCAAACACTTGCAGATACAGTACAGGTTATACATGTCAATGAATAGAGTCAGGTAGATGAGACATGACACTTCCCAAGACGCCACAGCAGCCGGACAAATTGTATGTTCGACAGAATGGCTGTTTTATTCAGCCCATAAGGGTGACTACCCACTACAGTTTTTTTTTTCACTGCGAAATTCGCAGCAGTTTTTTTTCTGCAGGGGTCTATGGGACTTGTAATGTTAAAATCGCAATCGCGCAAAATCGCGATTTTAACTGGAAGCAAAACAACAACACACACACCCTACGTCTGTATGCTCCACGTATTCGGGTCATGGGCGTATGTACAGTGGGTGCGGTCGCACCTGGGACCCGGAGCCCTAGGGGGCCCATAAAGTCTCTCTTTCCCACATTGTAAACCAATGCTATCAATGAAGCTTTATAGTTGGGGGCCCAGTTCCAGACTTCGTACTGGAGCCCCACAGCTTCAAGTTACACCTCCGTATTAGGATAATGCTAGGCCATTCCAACCAGCCTGTGTGAGTGACCTACAGTCGCTGCTAGTTCAAAAGCGGCAAGCATGCAGGCTGGCCCCTGATGCGTGCTTCAGAGCCAACGCTTATAGATGGAGCGACATTCGGGGAGCAAAGAACTCCAATGAACGGATGTCTACTTTAAAAGGATGTATTGCTTTATTCAATGCCTAGACACAGCAACAGTTCAACGGCTCGATAAAGACCGCAGTCAATAAAGGAAATAAAGAAATGTGTCTGTTTAATGTAAACTTGCATGGGAAACGTTTGCGAGCCACTGACTGACTGAATGCTGCTGGTGCCGCTGCTGCATGTCTGAAACGTGGTCTGACGTTACATGCACCACCAGGAATAAGGCCTTGCCTATAAGCATTCCCCAGCTGGCAAAAACGGAACATCCCTGCCTATTCCTCACCGTGGAAGGACAGAACCTACCTTTTAAAAAAAAAAAAAAAATAGGCCACAGCGGCAGCCAACTGGATTTTGGTAGGCCGCTGTCTCCCCCTTGTGTGCTGCATTCAAAATGCACTCTGCTAAAAATAAAAAGGATCCAGTTCTGTGGCTTCTCGGAGGAGATAGGGGTTCCCCACCTCCCGTCTCCGAGCTGCAGCGGAGACTGACTAACATGGCTGCCAAGTCTGGTATTTATACTTCTAAATTGATGACATCACAATGCAGTGACATCAGCCTGCCAGACACCTGGCTCATTTGCATACAGTGTGTATGTATGTATGTATGAATGAATCTATCTATTTATTTATTAATTATGTAGATTATAGATATAGATTATATCTGAATTATAGATTTTGTGCATATAGATAAAAGATAGATTTTAGATGAGATATATATATATATATATATCTACATACATACACAAACACATATAGCTGTATTATGTATATATGTAGATTCTATAATGTATGTTGATTATATAATAGATCTATTGATTGATAGATAGATAGATAATCCATAGATCTATTATATAATTAATATAGATGATAGAATCTACATAGATATAAATAATCTAAAATCTATCATCTGGATATAATGTATGTCTATAATCTACACTATCTATCTATCGCTATACAAATAGCAAGATTTATTTCTCTATATAATCTATAGTTATGGATGGATGGATGGATGGATGGATGGATTTATTTATGTATGGCGGGAAAAATAAAAAAAAAGGCCTGCTGTACATTTAAACTTCTTCAGATGACCATGCTGATCTATTCTTATTCTTACTAAGGTCTACTAATGCCAGCCCAGGGGAAGCCAATAAAGCCCTATGGGGTCGAAGCCAATTTTCCTCATTTTTGGGAAAAAGTTTCCGTCCGTCCCCACTCGAAATGCGTCCACCAAAAGAGATCTCTCAAAACGACCGACGGACGCACCTTCAGAGGCAAACTAGTGCTTGCTTCTAGTGTCATCGCGTGCTTAACCATCCTGCGTAGGGAGGTGACGAGTCCTGCAGGCTCTGCAAGCCTAGGATGCGTGAGCGCGGTGCAAGAGGAAGGACTGAGGAGGATGTGAGGGGGCGCGGTTGAGAAAGCGTTGGGTGGGGCTATGCAAAGGTCTTCCAGCTCCCTCAGTGCATTGTGGGTGCGCCCGGAGTGCTGCCTGAGCGTGTTGCATCTGATACGTCCCCTATCTGGGGATCATATATTAAAGGGAGCATAGGTGCAGCACGTTTCTGTAAAACTAATAGAGGGCGCTGCAATGTTACTGTAGAAACCAATGGACAGCATGGCAGGTAGCTATACATAGATTTTAATGACGACGACTGCCAAGGCTAAAGCCCGTGTATATTCCATAGACTATAGCTATCTCCAGGATAGCTGCATGCGCAGTCGCGCCATTGTCTCGCACGGCTGCTTTCATTCCGCGCTTCCTGAGAAGGCAATGTACGCATACGTCACTAGTGACGTATGCGTACATTGACCTGAAGGAAGCGGAAGGTAGCGCAATGTACGCTTTTTGACCGGATGGAGGAAAATCAGGTTGCTGGAGGTCACGTGACCGAAGTGACAAGCGGCTCCAGGAGAAGATTTGGGATAAGAAGAAGAGGTAAGCAGGCTGCCTGGGGAGCAATAGGTAAGTATATATTTTTTTGTTTTTAATGACAGAACCCCTTTAAGGCTCTATTATGACACTTTTCGAACCGTGGTATGGTTACATGTGGGGAGTGTGGTGACAATACGGTTACACTAGGAAAGTGGGCTTACATGAGGGGAGCGTGGAGGCGGTGCGGCTACACAAGGGGACTGTGATGGAACCCCTAACAATAATCTGTGCCGTGTCATTTCCATAAATGTCATAGAAGGTAATGAAAATGAAGTGAACAGTTTAGCATACAGTAATTCCCCTTTCACATGGGCCAAAACTCTCACTTACCCAAAGTAAGCTCTGTTAGACTACACATGTGATACTGGACAATGCGCCCATCTCCTCAGCCCTAGTTGGCCTGTGGTTCACATTCCTATGTGGGTCAGAAGCGGTGTTGTGTCTCCTTAAGGAGAGCACCCAAAAAGTATGTGGAGACACCCATGGGGTAAATGGGTCAGGGGATGGTATAGTCACTACCCAAGCACTGCACACAGAAGAGGGGTTTGAGAACCTAAAAAATGAGTAAGAAAACTTATAAGGTGATGCTAGCTCCTCTGGGATATCTATGCAAATAAGGATAAGAAAATACCTCTATAGCGCCATCTATTGGATGCAGCATTCCTTCAAATCCAAGTGATTTATCACAAGCCTTAACAATGATTGGGAATATTAAACCAAGCCAGGAAGCCATGCACAGACAGACTGTTTCATGGTGATTGCCCCTCCTCAGTGTGCAGCAGGCGTCTGGCTTAGGGTGCATTCACACGAACGTATATCGGCTCGGTTTTCACGCCGAGCCGATATACGTCGTCCTCATCTGCGGGGGGGGGGGGGGGGGGGCTGGAAGAGCCAGGAGCGAGAACTGAGCTCCCACCTCCTCTCTGCCTCCTCTCCACCCCCTCTCCGCCCCTCTGCCATGCTGTCCATTGGTTTCTACAGTAACATAACAGCGCCCTCTATTGGTTTTACAGAAACGTGCTGCACCTCCTATTGGATTTACCCAAATTACAGCACCATAGAGATTAGCGGGTCACCTCCCAGTTCTCCATCTTTTTGCCCTAATTTTCTCTAGGGTGGTTTCAAACCGGCGGGAAAGTCGCGCCAATTTTACCCGATGCGTTGGTTATTGAAAAATAAAAAGCAGATTCCGCAGCCAATGCTGAGGTAAAATGAAAGCTGTGCTGTGATTGGTTGCTATTTTTTATACTGTTAAGGTAACATGAAAGCTGTGCTGTGATTGGTTGCTATATATTATACTGCTGAGGCAACATGAAAGCTGTGCTGTGATTGGTTGATACTTCTTATACTACTCAGGTTACATGAAAGCTGTGCTGCGATTGGTTGCTATATATTATACTGGGAAGATCCTAGCAATACTGAGAATAAAGAAAATAAAACACATCATAGGCTGAAGAAATTATACACACGGCATGTCTTTTCTTCAGCCTTACATGACTATATATCTATATATGTATACATCCATATATTTGGGTAGAAATCCATAAAAATATATATCGATATATATGTATTTCTATATATTTATATAGATATTTATCTATACACAGAGACAGATAGATAGATAGATAGATAGATAGATAGATAGATAGATAGATAGATAGATAGATAGATAGATAGATAGGATAGATAGGATAGATAGATAGATAGACTGTATGCAATAACCCTGGATGTCTGACAGTTGAAGCTGACTGGTGATGTCAGTAAGGCTCTATTATGACACGTACAGCTTGGAACCATAAATACTCATGTACGGCTGCCATTTACAGCCAGTCTCCATTGGAGATGGAAGTGGGCAGAAATCTACTGGCCTATCTTCCTATTCTGACTCAATAACATGGCTGTAAGCGTATCGGCTGAAGTAACTTCTCTTGTAGTTATGAACCAGTACTCACAGAAGATATATGTTGTCAGACAGCATCCAACTCCACTGCAGAGGCATGGGAGAAGATTCCAGGGTTTATTCAGGTAGAAATCTTGTATAATGCACATTCAGCAGTAGGTAAAAAGAATGATGATTAGCCAAAGCACAGAGTAGAGACCTAGCACATAGGCTATAGACAGGAAACTCCCTAGCAGGAGGAAGGGGAGGAGTTATGCAATACAGGGGGTACAGAGAACCAGAAGGGACAAACTAAAGAAGGCAAACACTTGCAGATACAGTACAGGTTATACATGTCAATGAATAGAGTCAGGTAGATGAGACATGACACTTCCCAAGACGCCACAGCAGCCGGACAAATTGTATGTTCGACAGAATGGCTGTTTTATTCAGCCCATAAGGGTGACTACCCACTACAGTTTTTTTTTTCACTGCGAAATTCGCAGCAGTTTTTTTTCTGCAGGGGTCTATGGGACTTGTAATGTTAAAATCGCAATCGCGCAAAATCGCGATTTTAACTGGAAGCAAAACAACAACACACACACCCTACGTCTGTATGCTCCACGTATTCGGGTCATGGGCGTATGTACAGTGGGTGCGGTCGCACCTGGGACCCGGAGCCCTAGGGGGCCCATAAAGTCTCTCTTTCCCACATTGTAAACCAATGCTATCAATGAAGCTTTATAGTTGGGGGCCCAGTTCCAGACTTCGTACTGGAGCCCCACAGCTTCAAGTTACACCTCCGTATTAGGATAATGCTAGGCCATTCCAACCAGCCTGTGTGAGTGACCTACAGTCGCTGCTAGTTCAAAAGCGGCAAGCATGCAGGCTGGCCCCTGATGCGTGCTTCAGAGCCAACGCTTATAGATGGAGCGACATTCGGGGAGCAAAGAACTCCAATGAACGGATGTCTACTTTAAAAGGATGTATTGCTTTATTCAATGCCTAGACACAGCAACAGTTCAACGGCTCGATAAAGACCGCAGTCAATAAAGGAAATAAAGAAATGTGTCTGTTTAATGTAAACTTGCATGGGAAACGTTTGCGAGCCACTGACTGACTGAATGCTGCTGGTGCCGCTGCTGCATGTCTGAAACGTGGTCTGACGTTACATGCACCACCAGGAATAAGGCCTTGCCTATAAGCATTCCCCAGCTGGCAAAAACGGAACATCCCTGCCTATTCCTCACCGTGGAAGGACAGAACCTACCTTTTTAAAAAAAAAAAAAATAGGCCACAGCGGCAGCCAACTGGATTTTGGTAGGCCGCTGTCTCCCCCTTGTGTGCTGCATTCAAAATGCACTCTGCTAAAAATAAAAAGGATCCAGTTCTGTGGCTTCTCGGAGGAGATAGGGGTTCCCCACCTCCCGTCTCCGAGCTGCAGCGGAGACTGACTAACATGGCTGCCAAGTCTGGTATTTATACTTCTAAATTGATGACATCACAATGCAGTGACATCAGCCTGCCAGACACCTGGCTCATTTGCATACAGTGTGTATGTATGTATGTATGTATGAATGAATCTATCTATTTATTTATTAATTATGTAGATTATAGATATAGATTATATCTGAATTATAGATTTTGTGCATATAGATAAAAGATAGATTTTAGATGAGATATATATATATATATATATATCTACATACATACACAAACACATATAGCTGTATTATGTATATATGTAGATTCTATAATGTATGTTGATTATATAATAGATCTATTGATTGATAGATAGATAGATAATCCATAGATCTATTATATAATTAATATAGATGATAGAATCTACATAGATATAAATAATCTAAAATCTATCATCTGGATATAATGTATGTCTATAATCTACACTATCTATCTATCGCTATACAAATAGCAAGATTTATTTCTCTATATAATCTATAGTTATGGATGGATGGATGGATGGATGGATGGATGGATTTATTTATGTATGGCGGGAAAAATAAAAAAAAAGGCCTGCTGTACATTTAAACTTCTTCAGATGACCATGCTGATCTATTCTTATTCTTACTAAGGTCTACTAATGCCAGCCCAGGGGAAGCCAATAAAGCCCTATGGGGTCGAAGCCAATTTTCCTCATTTTTGGGAAAAAGTTTCCGTCCGTCCCCACTCGAAATGCGTCCACCAAAAGAGATCTCTCAAAACGACCGACGGACGCACCTTCAGAGGCAAACTAGTGCTTGCTTCTAGTGTCATCGCGTGCTTAACCATCCTGCGTAGGGAGGTGACGAGTCCTGCAGGCTCTGCAAGCCTAGGATGCGTGAGCGCGGTGCAAGAGGAAGGACTGAGGAGGATGTGAGGGGGCGCGGTTGAGAAAGCGTTGGGTGGGGCTATGCAAAGGTCTTCCAGCTCCCTCAGTGCATTGTGGGTGCGCCCGGAGTGCTGCCTGAGCGTGTTGCATCTGATACGTCCCCTATCTGGGGATCATATATTAAAGGGAGCATAGGTGCAGCACGTTTCTGTAAAACTAATAGAGGGCGCTGCAATGTTACTGTAGAAACCAATGGACAGCATGGCAGGTAGCTATACATAGATTTTAATGACGACGACTGCCAAGGCTAAAGCCCGTGTATATTCCATAGACTATAGCTATCTCCAGGATAGCTGCATGCGCAGTCGCGCCATTGTCTCGCACGGCTGCTTTCATTCCGCGCTTCCTGAGAAGGCAATGTACGCATACGTCACTAGTGACGTATGCGTACATTGACCTGAAGGAAGCGGAAGGTAGCGCAATGTACGCTTTTTGACCGGATGGAGGAAAATCAGGTTGCTGGAGGTCACGTGACCGAAGTGACAAGCGGCTCCAGGAGAAGATTTGGGATAAGAAGAAGAGGTAAGCAGGCTGCCTGGGGAGCAATAGGTAAGTATATATTTTTTTGTTTTTAATGACAGAACCCCTTTAAGGCTCTATTATGACACTTTTCGAACCGTGGTATGGTTACATGTGGGGAGTGTGGTGACAATACGGTTACACTAGGAAAGTGGGCTTACATGAGGGGAGCGTGGAGGCGGTGCGGCTACACAAGGGGACTGTGATGGAACCCCTAACAATAATCTGTGCCGTGTCATTTCCATAAATGTCATAGAAGGTAATGAAAATGAAGTGAACAGTTTAGCATACAGTAATTCCCCTTTCACATGGGCCAAAACTCTCACTTACCCAAAGTAAGCTCTGTTAGACTACACATGTGATACTGGACAATGCGCCCATCTCCTCAGCCCTAGTTGGCCTGTGGTTCACATTCCTATGTGGGTCAGAAGCGGTGTTGTGTCTCCTTAAGGAGAGCACCCAAAAAGTATGTGGAGACACCCATGGGGTAAATGGGTCAGGGGATGGTATAGTCACTACCCAAGCACTGCACACAGAAGAGGGGTTTGAGAACCTAAAAAATGAGTAAGAAAACTTATAAGGTGATGCTAGCTCCTCTGGGATATCTATGCAAATAAGGATAAGAAAATACCTCTATAGCGCCATCTATTGGATGCAGCATTCCTTCAAATCCAAGTGATTTATCACAAGCCTTAACAATGATTGGGAATATTAAACCAAGCCAGGAAGCCATGCACAGACAGACTGTTTCATGGTGATTGCCCCTCCTCAGTGTGCAGCAGGCGTCTGGCTTAGGGTGCATTCACACGAACGTATATCGGCTCGGTTTTCACGCCGAGCCGATATACGTCGTCCTCATCTGCGGGGGGGGGGGGGGGGGGGCTGGAAGAGCCAGGAGCGAGAACTGAGCTCCCACCTCCTCTCTGCCTCCTCTCCACCCCCTCTCCGCCCCTCTGCCATGCTGTCCATTGGTTTCTACAGTAACATAACAGCGCCCTCTATTGGTTTTACAGAAACGTGCTGCACCTCCTATTGGATTTACCCAAATTACAGCACCATAGAGATTAGCGGGTCACCTCCCAGTTCTCCATCTTTTTGCCCTAATTTTCTCTAGGGTGGTTTCAAACCGGCGGGAAAGTCGCGCCAATTTTACCCGATGCGTTGGTTATTGAAAAATAAAAAGCAGATTCCGCAGCCAATGCTGAGGTAAAATGAAAGCTGTGCTGTGATTGGTTGCTATTTTTTATACTGTTAAGGTAACATGAAAGCTGTGCTGTGATTGGTTGCTATATATTATACTGCTGAGGCAACATGAAAGCTGTGCTGTGATTGGTTGATACTTCTTATACTACTCAGGTTACATGAAAGCTGTGCTGCGATTGGTTGCTATATATTATACTGGGAAGATCCTAGCAATACTGAGAATAAAGAAAATAAAACACATCATAGGCTGAAGAAATTATACACACGGCATGTCTTTTCTTCAGCCTTACATGACTATATATCTATATATGTATACATCCATATATTTGGGTAGAAATCCATAAAAATATATATCGATATATATGTATTTCTATATATTTATATAGATATTTATCTATACACAGAGACAGATAGATAGATAGATAGATAGATAGATAGATAGATAGATAGATAGATAGATAGATAGATAGGATAGATAGGATAGATAGGATAGATAGATAGATAGACTGTATGCAATAACCCTGGATGTCTGACAGTTGAAGCTGACTGGTGATGTCAGTAAGGCTCTATTATGACACGTACAGCTTGGAACCATAAATACTCATGTACGGCTGCCATTTACAGCCAGTCTCCATTGGAGATGGAAGTGGGCAGAAATCTACTGGCCTATCTTCCTATTCTGACTCAATAACATGGCTGTAAGCGTATCGGCTGAAGTAACTTCTCTTGTAGTTATGAACCAGTACTCACAGAAGATATATGTTGTCAGACAGCATCCAACTCCACTGCAGAGGCATGGGAGAAGATTCCAGGGTTTATTCAGGTAGAAATCTTGTATAATGCACATTCAGCAGTAGGTAAAAAGAATGATGATTAGCCAAAGCACAGAGTAGAGACCTAGCACATAGGCTATAGACAGGAAACTCCCTAGCAGGAGGAAGGGGAGGAGTTATGCAATACAGGGGGTACAGAGAACCAGAAGGGACAAACTAAAGAAGGCAAACACTTGCAGATACAGTACAGGTTATACATGTCAATGAATAGAGTCAGGTAGATGAGACATGACACTTCCCAAGACGCCACAGCAGCCGGACAAATTGTATGTTCGACAGAATGGCTGTTTTATTCAGCCCATAAGGGTGACTACCCACTACAGTTTTTTTTTTCACTGCGAAATTCGCAGCAGTTTTTTTTCTGCAGGGGTCTATGGGACTTGTAATGTTAAAATCGCAATCGCGCAAAATCGCGATTTTAACTGGAAGCAAAACAACAACACACACACCCTACGTCTGTATGCTCCACGTATTCGGGTCATGGGCGTATGTACAGTGGGTGCGGTCGCACCTGGGACCCGGAGCCCTAGGGGGCCCATAAAGTCTCTCTTTCCCACATTGTAAACCAATGCTATCAATGAAGCTTTATAGTTGGGGGCCCAGTTCCAGACTTCGTACTGGAGCCCCACAGCTTCACGTTACACCTCCGTATTAGGATAATGCTAGGCCATTCCAACCAGCCTGTGTGAGTGACCTACAGTCGCTGCTAGTTCAAAAGCGGCAAGCATGCAGGCTGGCCCCTGATGCGTGCTTCAGAGCCAACGCTTATAGATGGAGCGACATTCGGGGAGCAAAGAACTCCAATGAACGGATGTCTACTTTAAAAGGATGTATTGCTTTATTCAATGCCTAGACACAGCAACAGTTCAACGGCTCGATAAAGACCGCAGTCAATAAAGGAAATAAAGAAATGTGTCTGTTTAATGTAAACTTGCATGGGAAACGTTTGCGAGCCACTGACTGACTGAATGCTGCTGGTGCCGCTGCTGCATGTCTGAAACGTGGTCTGACGTTACATGCACCACCAGGAATAAGGCCTTGCCTATAAGCATTCCCCAGCTGGCAAAAACGGAACATCCCTGCCTATTCCTCACCGTGGAAGGACAGAACCTACCTTTTTAAAAAAAAAAAAAATAGGCCACAGCGGCAGCCAACTGGATTTTGGTAGGCCGCTGTCTCCCCCTTGTGTGCTGCATTCAAAATGCACTCTGCTAAAAATAAAAAGGATCCAGTTCTGTGGCTTCTCGGAGGAGATAGGGGTTCCCCACCTCCCGTCTCCGAGCTGCAGCGGAGACTGACTAACATGGCTGCCAAGTCTGGTATTTATACTTCTAAATTGATGACATCACAATGCAGTGACATCAGCCTGCCAGACACCTGGCTCATTTGCATACAGTGTGTATGTATGTATGTATGTATGAATGAATCTATCTATTTATTTATTAATTATGTAGATTATAGATATAGATTATATCTGAATTATAGATTTTGTGCATATAGATAAAAGATAGATTTTAGATGAGATATATATATATATATATATATCTACATACATACACAAACACATATAGCTGTATTATGTATATATGTAGATTCTATAATGTATGTTGATTATATAATAGATCTATTGATTGATAGATAGATAGATAATCCATAGATCTATTATATAATTAATATAGATGATAGAATCTACATAGATATAAATAATCTAAAATCTATCATCTGGATATAATGTATGTCTATAATCTACACTATCTATCTATCGCTATACAAATAGCAAGATTTATTTCTCTATATAATCTATAGTTATGGATGGATGGATGGATGGATGGATGGATTTATTTATGTATGGCGGGAAAAATAAAAAAAAAGGCCTGCTGTACATTTAAACTTCTTCAGATGACCATGCTGATCTATTCTTATTCTTACTAAGGTCTACTAATGCCAGCCCAGGGGAAGCCAATAAAGCCCTATGGGGTCGAAGCCAATTTTCCTCATTTTTGGGAAAAAGTTTCCGTCCGTCCCCACTCGAAATGCGTCCACCAAAAGAGATCTCTCAAAACGACCGACGGACGCACCTTCAGAGGCAAACTAGTGCTTGCTTCTAGTGTCATCGCGTGCTTAACCATCCTGCGTAGGGAGGTGACGAGTCCTGCAGGCTCTGCAAGCCTAGGATGCGTGAGCGCGGTGCAAGAGGAAGGACTGAGGAGGATGTGAGGGGGCGCGGTTGAGAAAGCGTTGGGTGGGGCTATGCAAAGGTCTTCCAGCTCCCTCAGTGCATTGTGGGTGCGCCCGGAGTGCTGCCTGAGCGTGTTGCATCTGATACGTCCCCTATCTGGGGATCATATATTAAAGGGAGCATAGGTGCAGCACGTTTCTGTAAAACTAATAGAGGGCGCTGCAATGTTACTGTAGAAACCAATGGACAGCATGGCAGGTAGCTATACATAGATTTTAATGACGACGACTGCCAAGGCTAAAGCCCGTGTATATTCCATAGACTATAGCTATCTCCAGGATAGCTGCATGCGCAGTCGCGCCATTGTCTCGCACGGCTGCTTTCATTCCGCGCTTCCTGAGAAGGCAATGTACGCATACGTCACTAGTGACGTATGCGTACATTGACCTGAAGGAAGCGGAAGGTAGCGCAATGTACGCTTTTTGACCGGATGGAGGAAAATCAGGTTGCTGGAGGTCACGTGACCGAAGTGACAAGCGGCTCCAGGAGAAGATTTGGGATAAGAAGAAGAGGTAAGCAGGCTGCCTGGGGAGCAATAGGTAAGTATATATTTTTTTGTTTTTAATGACAGAACCCCTTTAAGGCTCTATTATGACACTTTTCGAACCGTGGTATGGTTACATGTGGGGAGTGTGGTGACAATACGGTTACACTAGGAAAGTGGGCTTACATGAGGGGAGCGTGGAGGCGGTGCGGCTACACAAGGGGACTGTGATGGAACCCCTAACAATAATCTGTGCCGTGTCATTTCCATAAATGTCATAGAAGGTAATGAAAATGAAGTGAACAGTTTAGCATACAGTAATTCCCCTTTCACATGGGCCAAAACTCTCACTTACCCAAAGTAAGCTCTGTTAGACTACACATGTGATACTGGACAATGCGCCCATCTCCTCAGCCCTAGTTGGCCTGTGGTTCACATTCCTATGTGGGTCAGAAGCGGTGTTGTGTCTCCTTAAGGAGAGCACCCAAAAAGTATGTGGAGACACCCATGGGGTAAATGGGTCAGGGGATGGTATAGTCACTACCCAAGCACTGCACACAGAAGAGGGGTTTGAGAACCTAAAAAATGAGTAAGAAAACTTATAAGGTGATGCTAGCTCCTCTGGGATATCTATGCAAATAAGGATAAGAAAATACCTCTATAGCGCCATCTATTGGATGCAGCATTCCTTCAAATCCAAGTGATTTATCACAAGCCTTAACAATGATTGGGAATATTAAACCAAGCCAGGAAGCCATGCACAGACAGACTGTTTCATGGTGATTGCCCCTCCTCAGTGTGCAGCAGGCGTCTGGCTTAGGGTGCATTCACACGAACGTATATCGGCTCGGTTTTCACGCCGAGCCGATATACGTCGTCCTCATCTGCGGGGGGGGGGGGGGGGGGCTGGAAGAGCCAGGAGCGAGAACTGAGCTCCCACCTCCTCTCTGCCTCCTCTCCACCCCCTCTCCGCCCCTCTGCCATGCTGTCCATTGGTTTCTACAGTAACATAACAGCGCCCTCTATTGGTTTTACAGAAACGTGCTGCACCTCCTATTGGATTTACCCAAATTACAGCACCATAGAGATTAGCGGGTCACCTCCCAGTTCTCCATCTTTTTGCCCTAATTTTCTCTAGGGTGGTTTCAAACCGGCGGGAAAGTCGCGCCAATTTTACCCGATGCGTTGGTTATTGAAAAATAAAAAGCAGATTCCGCAGCCAATGCTGAGGTAAAATGAAAGCTGTGCTGTGATTGGTTGCTATTTTTTATACTGTTAAGGTAACATGAAAGCTGTGCTGTGATTGGTTGCTATATATTATACTGCTGAGGCAACATGAAAGCTGTGCTGTGATTGGTTGATACTTCTTATACTACTCAGGTTACATGAAAGCTGTGCTGCGATTGGTTGCTATATATTATACTGGGAAGATCCTAGCAATACTGAGAATAAAGAAAATAAAACACATCATAGGCTGAAGAAATTATACACACGGCATGTCTTTTCTTCAGCCTTACATGACTATATATCTATATATGTATACATCCATATATTTGGGTAGAAATCCATAAAAATATATATCGATATATATGTATTTCTATATATTTATATAGATATTTATCTATACACAGAGACAGATAGATAGATAGATAGATAGATAGATAGATAGATAGGATAGATAGGATAGATAGGATAGATAGATAGATAGACTGTATGCAATAACCCTGGATGTCTGACAGTTGAAGCTGACTGGTGATGTCAGTAAGGCTCTATTATGACACGTACAGCTTGGAACCATAAATACTCATGTACGGCTGCCATTTACAGCCAGTCTCCATTGGAGATGGAAGTGGGCAGAAATCTACTGGCCTATCTTCCTATTCTGACTCAATAACATGGCTGTAAGCGTATCGGCTGAAGTAACTTCTCTTGTAGTTATGAACCAGTACTCACAGAAGATATATGTTGTCAGACAGCATCCAACTCCACTGCAGAGGCATGGGAGAAGATTCCAGGGTTTATTCAGGTAGAAATCTTGTATAATGCACATTCAGCAGTAGGTAAAAAGAATGATGATTAGCCAAAGCACAGAGTAGAGACCTAGCACATAGGCTATAGACAGGAAACTCCCTAGCAGGAGGAAGGGGAGGAGTTATGCAATACAGGGGGTACAGAGAACCAGAAGGGACAAACTAAAGAAGGCAAACACTTGCAGATACAGTACAGGTTATACATGTCAATGAATAGAGTCAGGTAGATGAGACATGACACTTCCCAAGACGCCACAGCAGCCGGACAAATTGTATGTTCGACAGAATGGCTGTTTTATTCAGCCCATAAGGGTGACTACCCACTACAGTTTTTTTTTTCACTGCGAAATTCGCAGCAGTTTTTTTTCTGCAGGGGTCTATGGGACTTGTAATGTTAAAATCGCAATCGCGCAAAATCGCGATTTTAACTGGAAGCAAAACAACAACACACACACCCTACGTCTGTATGCTCCACGTATTCGGGTCATGGGCGTATGTACAGTGGGTGCGGTCGCACCTGGGACCCGGAGCCCTAGGGGGCCCATAAAGTCTCTCTTTCCCACATTGTAAACCAATGCTATCAATGAAGCTTTATAGTTGGGGGCCCAGTTCCAGACTTCGTACTGGAGCCCCACAGCTTCAAGTTACACCTCCGTATTAGGATAATGCTAGGCCATTCCAACCAGCCTGTGTGAGTGACCTACAGTCGCTGCTAGTTCAAAAGCGGCAAGCATGCAGGCTGGCCCCTGATGCGTGCTTCAGAGCCAACGCTTATAGATGGAGCGACATTCGGGGAGCAAAGAACTCCAATGAACGGATGTCTACTTTAAAAGGATGTATTGCTTTATTCAATGCCTAGACACAGCAACAGTTCAACGGCTCGATAAAGACCGCAGTCAATAAAGGAAATAAAGAAATGTGTCTGTTTAATGTAAACTTGCATGGGAAACGTTTGCGAGCCACTGACTGACTGAATGCTGCTGGTGCCGCTGCTGCATGTCTGAAACGTGGTCTGACGTTACATGCACCACCAGGAATAAGGCCTTGCCTATAAGCATTCCCCAGCTGGCAAAAACGGAACATCCCTGCCTATTCCTCACCGTGGAAGGACAGAACCTACCTTTTTAAAAAAAAAAAAAATAGGCCACAGCGGCAGCCAACTGGATTTTGGTAGGCCGCTGTCTCCCCCTTGTGTGCTGCATTCAAAATGCACTCTGCTAAAAATAAAAAGGATCCAGTTCTGTGGCTTCTCGGAGGAGATAGGGGTTCCCCACCTCCCGTCTCCGAGCTGCAGCGGAGACTGACTAACATGGCTGCCAAGTCTGGTATTTATACTTCTAAATTGATGACATCACAATGCAGTGACATCAGCCTGCCAGACACCTGGCTCATTTGCATACAGTGTGTATGTATGTATGTATGTATGAATGAATCTATCTATTTATTTATTAATTATGTAGATTATAGATATAGATTATATCTGAATTATAGATTTTGTGCATATAGATAAAAGATAGATTTTAGATGAGATATATATATATATATATATATCTACATACATACACAAACACATATAGCTGTATTATGTATATATGTAGATTCTATAATGTATGTTGATTATATAATAGATCTATTGATTGATAGATAGATAGATAATCCATAGATCTATTATATAATTAATATAGATGATAGAATCTACATAGATATAAATAATCTAAAATCTATCATCTTGATATAATGTATGTCTATAATCTACACTATCTATCTATCGCTATACAAATAGCAAGATTTATTTCTCTATATAATCTATAGTTATGGATGGATGGATGGATGGATGGATGGATTTATTTATGTATGGCGGGAAAAATAAAAAAAAAGGCCTGCTGTACATTTAAACTTCTTCAGATGACCATGCTGATCTATTCTTATTCTTACTAAGGTCTACTAATGCCAGCCCAGGGGAAGCCAATAAAGCCCTATGGGGTCGAAGCCAATTTTCCTCATTTTTGGGAAAAAGTTTCCGTCCGTCCCCACTCGAAATGCGTCCACCAAAAGAGATCTCTCAAAACGACCGACGGACGCACCTTCAGAGGCAAACTAGTGCTTGCTTCTAGTGTCATCGCGTGCTTAACCATCCTGCGTAGGGAGGTGACGAGTCCTGCAGGCTCTGCAAGCCTAGGATGCGTGAGCGCGGTGCAAGAGGAAGGACTGAGGAGGATGTGAGGGGGCGCGGTTGAGAAAGCGTTGGGTGGGGCTATGCAAAGGTCTTCCAGCTCCCTCAGTGCATTGTGGGTGCGCCCGGAGTGCTGCCTGAGCGTGTTGCATCTGATACGTCCCCTATCTGGGGATCATATATTAAAGGGAGCATAGGTGCAGCACGTTTCTGTAAAACTAATAGAGGGCGCTGCAATGTTACTGTAGAAACCAATGGACAGCATGGCAGGTAGCTATACATAGATTTTAATGACGACGACTGCCAAGGCTAAAGCCCGTGTATATTCCATAGACTATAGCTATCTCCAGGATAGCTGCATGCGCAGTCGCGCCATTGTCTCGCACGGCTGCTTTCATTCCGCGCTTCCTGAGAAGGCAATGTACGCATACGTCACTAGTGACGTATGCGTACATTGACCTGAAGGAAGCGGAAGGTAGCGCAATGTACGCTTTTTGACCGGATGGAGGAAAATCAGGTTGCTGGAGGTCACGTGACCGAAGTGACAAGCGGCTCCAGGAGAAGATTTGGGATAAGAAGAAGAGGTAAGCAGGCTGCCTGGGGAGCAATAGGTAAGTATATATTTTTTTGTTTTTAATGACAGAACCCCTTTAAGGCTCTATTATGACACTTTTCGAACCGTGGTATGGTTACATGTGGGGAGTGTGGTGACAATACGGTTACACTAGGAAAGTGGGCTTACATGAGGGGAGCGTGGAGGCGGTGCGGCTACACAAGGGGACTGTGATGGAACCCCTAACAATAATCTGTGCCGTGTCATTTCCATAAATGTCATAGAAGGTAATGAAAATGAAGTGAACAGTTTAGCATACAGTAATTCCCCTTTCACATGGGCCAAAACTCTCACTTACCCAAAGTAAGCTCTGTTAGACTACACATGTGATACTGGACAATGCGCCCATCTCCTCAGCCCTAGTTGGCCTGTGGTTCACATTCCTATGTGGGTCAGAAGCGGTGTTGTGTCTCCTTAAGGAGAGCACCCAAAAAGTATGTGGAGACACCCATGGGGTAAATGGGTCAGGGGATGGTATAGTCACTACCCAAGCACTGCACACAGAAGAGGGGTTTGAGAACCTAAAAAATGAGTAAGAAAACTTATAAGGTGATGCTAGCTCCTCTGGGATATCTATGCAAATAAGGATAAGAAAATACCTCTATAGCGCCATCTATTGGATGCAGCATTCCTTCAAATCCAAGTGATTTATCACAAGCCTTAACAATGATTGGGAATATTAAACCAAGCCAGGAAGCCATGCACAGACAGACTGTTTCATGGTGATTGCCCCTCCTCAGTGTGCAGCAGGCGTCTGGCTTAGGGTGCATTCACACGAACGTATATCGGCTCGGTTTTCACGCCGAGCCGATATACGTCGTCCTCATCTGCGGGGGGGGGGGGGGGGGGGCTGGAAGAGCCAGGAGCGAGAACTGAGCTCCCACCTCCTCTCTGCCTCCTCTCCACCCCCTCTCCGCCCCTCTGCCATGCTGTCCATTGGTTTCTACAGTAACATAACAGCGCCCTCTATTGGTTTTACAGAAACGTGCTGCACCTCCTATTGGATTTACCCAAATTACAGCACCATAGAGATTAGCGGGTCACCTCCCAGTTCTCCATCTTTTTGCCCTAATTTTCTCTAGGGTGGTTTCAAACCGGCGGGAAAGTCGCGCCAATTTTACCCGATGCGTTGGTTATTGAAAAATAAAAAGCAGATTCCGCAGCCAATGCTGAGGTAAAATGAAAGCTGTGCTGTGATTGGTTGCTATTTTTTATACTGTTAAGGTAACATGAAAGCTGTGCTGTGATTGGTTGCTATATATTATACTGCTGAGGCAACATGAAAGCTGTGCTGTGATTGGTTGATACTTCTTATACTACTCAGGTTACATGAAAGCTGTGCTGCGATTGGTTGCTATATATTATACTGGGAAGATCCTAGCAATACTGAGAATAAAGAAAATAAAACACATCATAGGCTGAAGAAATTATACACACGGCATGTCTTTTCTTCAGCCTTACATGACTATATATCTATATATGTATACATCCATATATTTGGGTAGAAATCCATAAAAATATATATCGATATATATGTATTTCTATATATTTATATAGATATTTATCTATACACAGAGACAGATAGATAGATAGATAGATAGATAGATAGATAGATAGATAGATAGATAGATAGATAGATAGATAGATAGATAGATAGATAGGATAGATAGGATAGATAGATAGATAGACTGTATGCAATAACCCTGGATGTCTGACAGTTGAAGCTGACTGGTGATGTCAGTAAGGCTCTATTATGACACGTACAGCTTGGAACCATAAATACTCATGTACGGCTGCCATTTACAGCCAGTCTCCATTGGAGATGGAAGTGGGCAGAAATCTACTGGCCTATCTTCCTATTCTGACTCAATAACATGGCTGTAAGCGTATCGGCTGAAGTAACTTCTCTTGTAGTTATGAACCAGTACTCACAGAAGATATATGTTGTCAGACAGCATCCAACTCCACTGCAGAGGCATGGGAGAAGATTCCAGGGTTTATTCAGGTAGAAATCTTGTATAATGCACATTCAGCAGTAGGTAAAAAGAATGATGATTAGCCAAAGCACAGAGTAGAGACCTAGCACATAGGCTATAGACAGGAAACTCCCTAGCAGGAGGAAGGGGAGGAGTTATGCAATACAGGGGGTACAGAGAACCAGAAGGGACAAACTAAAGAAGGCAAACACTTGCAGATACAGTACAGGTTATACATGTCAATGAATAGAGTCAGGTAGATGAGACATGACACTTCCCAAGACGCCACAGCAGCCGGACAAATTGTATGTTCGACAGAATGGCTGTTTTATTCAGCCCATAAGGGTGACTACCCACTACAGTTTTTTTTTTCACTGCGAAATTCGCAGCAGTTTTTTTTCTGCAGGGGTCTATGGGACTTGTAATGTTAAAATCGCAATCGCGCAAAATCGCGATTTTAACTGGAAGCAAAACAACAACACACACACCCTACGTCTGTATGCTCCACGTATTCGGGTCATGGGCGTATGTACAGTGGGTGCGGTCGCACCTGGGACCCGGAGCCCTAGGGGGCCCATAAAGTCTCTCTTTCCCACATTGTAAACCAATGCTATCAATGAAGCTTTATAGTTGGGGGCCCAGTTCCAGACTTCGTACTGGAGCCCCACAGCTTCAAGTTACACCTCCGTATTAGGATAATGCTAGGCCATTCCAACCAGCCTGTGTGAGTGACCTACAGTCGCTGCTAGTTCAAAAGCGGCAAGCATGCAGGCTGGCCCCTGATGCGTGCTTCAGAGCCAACGCTTATAGATGGAGCGACATTCGGGGAGCAAAGAACTCCAATGAACGGATGTCTACTTTAAAAGGATGTATTGCTTTATTCAATGCCTAGACACAGCAACAGTTCAACGGCTCGATAAAGACCGCAGTCAATAAAGGAAATAAAGAAATGTGTCTGTTTAATGTAAACTTGCATGGGAAACGTTTGCGAGCCACTGACTGACTGAATGCTGCTGGTGCCGCTGCTGCATGTCTGAAACGTGGTCTGACGTTACATGCACCACCAGGAATAAGGCCTTGCCTATAAGCATTCCCCAGCTGGCAAAAACGGAACATCCCTGCCTATTCCTCACCGTGGAAGGACAGAACCTACCTTTTTAAAAAAAAAAAAAATAGGCCACAGCGGCAGCCAACTGGATTTTGGTAGGCCGCTGTCTCCCCCTTGTGTGCTGCATTCAAAATGCACTCTGCTAAAAATAAAAAGGATCCAGTTCTGTGGCTTCTCGGAGGAGATAGGGGTTCCCCACCTCCCGTCTCCGAGCTGCAGCGGAGACTGACTAACATGGCTGCCAAGTCTGGTATTTATACTTCTAAATTGATGACATCACAATGCAGTGACATCAGCCTGCCAGACACCTGGCTCATTTGCATACAGTGTGTATGTATGTATGTATGTATGAATGAATCTATCTATTTATTTATTAATTATGTAGATTATAGATATAGATTATATCTGAATTATAGATTTTGTGCATATAGATAAAAGATAGATTTTAGATGAGATATATATATATATATATATATATCTACATACATACACAAACACATATAGCTGTATTATGTATATATGTAGATTCTATAATGTATGTTGATTATATAATAGATCTATTGATTGATAGATAGATAGATAATCCATAGATCTATTATATAATTAATATAGATGATAGAATCTACATAGATATAAATAATCTAAAATCTATCATCTGGATATAATGTATGTCTATAATCTACACTATCTATCTATCGCTATACAAATAGCAAGATTTATTTCTCTATATAATCTATAGTTATGGATGGATGGATGGATGGATGGATGGATGGATTTATTTATGTATGGCGGGAAAAATAAAAAAAAAGGCCTGCTGTACATTTAAACTTCTTCAGATGACCATGCTGATCTATTCTTATTCTTACTAAGGTCTACTAATGCCAGCCCAGGGGAAGCCAATAAAGCCCTATGGGGTCGAAGCCAATTTTCCTCATTTTTGGGAAAAAGTTTCCGTCCGTCCCCACTCGAAATGCGTCCACCAAAAGAGATCTCTCAAAACGACCGACGGACGCACCTTCAGAGGCAAACTAGTGCTTGCTTCTAGTGTCATCGCGTGCTTAACCATCCTGCGTAGGGAGGTGACGAGTCCTGCAGGCTCTGCAAGCCTAGGATGCGTGAGCGCGGTGCAAGAGGAAGGACTGAGGAGGATGTGAGGGGGCGCGGTTGAGAAAGCGTTGGGTGGGGCTATGCAAAGGTCTTCCAGCTCCCTCAGTGCATTGTGGGTGCGCCCGGAGTGCTGCCTGAGCGTGTTGCATCTGATACGTCCCCTATCTGGGGATCATATATTAAAGGGAGCATAGGTGCAGCACGTTTCTGTAAAACTAATAGAGGGCGCTGCAATGTTACTGTAGAAACCAATGGACAGCATGGCAGGTAGCTATACATAGATTTTAATGACGACGACTGCCAAGGCTAAAGCCCGTGTATATTCCATAGACTATAGCTATCTCCAGGATAGCTGCATGCGCAGTCGCGCCATTGTCTCGCACGGCTGCTTTCATTCCGCGCTTCCTGAGAAGGCAATGTACGCATACGTCACTAGTGACGTATGCGTACATTGACCTGAAGGAAGCGGAAGGTAGCGCAATGTACGCTTTTTGACCGGATGGAGGAAAATCAGGTTGCTGGAGGTCACGTGACCGAAGTGACAAGCGGCTCCAGGAGAAGATTTGGGATAAGAAGAAGAGGTAAGCAGGCTGCCTGGGGAGCAATAGGTAAGTATATATTTTTTTGTTTTTAATGACAGAACCCCTTTAAGGCTCTATTATGACACTTTTCGAACCGTGGTATGGTTACATGTGGGGAGTGTGGTGACAATACGGTTACACTAGGAAAGTGGGCTTACATGAGGGGAGCGTGGAGGCGGTGCGGCTACACAAGGGGACTGTGATGGAACCCCTAACAATAATCTGTGCCGTGTCATTTCCATAAATGTCATAGAAGGTAATGAAAATGAAGTGAACAGTTTAGCATACAGTAATTCCCCTTTCACATGGGCCAAAACTCTCACTTACCCAAAGTAAGCTCTGTTAGACTACACATGTGATACTGGACAATGCGCCCATCTCCTCAGCCCTAGTTGGCCTGTGGTTCACATTCCTATGTGGGTCAGAAGCGGTGTTGTGTCTCCTTAAGGAGAGCACCCAAAAAGTATGTGGAGACACCCATGGGGTAAATGGGTCAGGGGATGGTATAGTCACTACCCAAGCACTGCACACAGAAGAGGGGTTTGAGAACCTAAAAAATGAGTAAGAAAACTTATAAGGTGATGCTAGCTCCTCTGGGATATCTATGCAAATAAGGATAAGAAAATACCTCTATAGCGCCATCTATTGGATGCAGCATTCCTTCAAATCCAAGTGATTTATCACAAGCCTTAACAATGATTGGGAATATTAAACCAAGCCAGGAAGCCATGCACAGACAGACTGTTTCATGGTGATTGCCCCTCCTCAGTGTGCAGCAGGCGTCTGGCTTAGGGTGCATTCACACGAACGTATATCGGCTCGGTTTTCACGCCGAGCCGATATACGTCGTCCTCATCTGCGGGGGGGGGGGGGGGCTGGAAGAGCCAGGAGCGAGAACTGAGCTCCCACCTCCTCTCTGCCTCCTCTCCACCCCCTCTCCGCCCCTCTGCCATGCTGTCCATTGGTTTCTACAGTAACATAACAGCGCCCTCTATTGGTTTTACAGAAACGTGCTGCACCTCCTATTGGATTTACCCAAATTACAGCACCATAGAGATTAGCGGGTCACCTCCCAGTTCTCCATCTTTTTGCCCTAATTTTCTCTAGGGTGGTTTCAAACCGGCGGGAAAGTCGCGCCAATTTTACCCGATGCGTTGGTTATTGAAAAATAAAAAGCAGATTCCGCAGCCAATGCTGAGGTAAAATGAAAGCTGTGCTGTGATTGGTTGCTATTTTTTATACTGTTAAGGTAACATGAAAGCTGTGCTGTGATTGGTTGCTATATATTATACTGCTGAGGCAACATGAAAGCTGTGCTGTGATTGGTTGATACTTCTTATACTACTCAGGTTACATGAAAGCTGTGCTGCGATTGGTTGCTATATATTATACTGGGAAGATCCTAGCAATACTGAGAATAAAGAAAATAAAACACATCATAGGCTGAAGAAATTATACACACGGCATGTCTTTTCTTCAGCCTTACATGACTATATATCTATATATGTATACATCCATATATTTGGGTAGAAATCCATAAAAATATATATCGATATATATGTATTTCTATATATTTATATAGATATTTATCTATACACAGAGACAGATAGATAGATAGATAGATAGATAGATAGATAGATAGATAGATAGATAGATAGATAGATAGGATAGATAGGATAGATAGGATAGATAGATAGATAGACTGTATGCAATAACCCTGGATGTCTGACAGTTGAAGCTGACTGGTGATGTCAGTAAGGCTCTATTATGACACGTACAGCTTGGAACCATAAATACTCATGTACGGCTGCCATTTACAGCCAGTCTCCATTGGAGATGGAAGTGGGCAGAAATCTACTGGCCTATCTTCCTATTCTGACTCAATAACATGGCTGTAAGCGTATCGGCTGAAGTAACTTCTCTTGTAGTTATGAACCAGTACTCACAGAAGATATATGTTGTCAGACAGCATCCAACTCCACTGCAGAGGCATGGGAGAAGATTCCAGGGTTTATTCAGGTAGAAATCTTGTATAATGCACATTCAGCAGTAGATAAAAAGAATGATGATTAGCCAAAGCACAGAGTAGAGACCTAGCACATAGGCTATAGACAGGAAACTCCCTAGCAGGAGGAAGGGGAGGAGTTATGCAATACAGGGGGTACAGAGAACCAGAAGGGACAAACTAAAGAAGGCAAACACTTGCAGATACAGTACAGGTTATACATGTCAATGAATAGAGTCAGGTAGATGAGACATGACACTTCCCAAGACGCCACAGCAGCCGGACAAATTGTATGTTCGACAGAATGGCTGTTTTATTCAGCCCATAAGGGTGACTACCCACTACAGTTTTTTTTTTCACTGCGAAATTCGCAGCAGTTTTTTTTCTGCAGGGGTCTATGGGACTTGTAATGTTAAAATCGCAATCGCGCAAAATCGCGATTTTAACTGGAAGCAAAACAACAACACACACACCCTACGTCTGTATGCTCCACGTATTCGGGTCATGGGCGTATGTACAGTGGGTGCGGTCGCACCTGGGACCCGGAGCCCTAGGGGGCCCATAAAGTCTCTCTTTCCCACATTGTAAACCAATGCTATCAATGAAGCTTTATAGTTGGGGGCCCAGTTCCAGACTTCGTACTGGAGCCCCACAGCTTCAAGTTACACCTCCGTATTAGGATAATGCTAGGCCATTCCAACCAGCCTGTGTGAGTGACCTACAGTCGCTGCTAGTTCAAAAGCGGCAAGCATGCAGGCTGGCCCCTGATGCGTGCTTCAGAGCCAACGCTTATAGATGGAGCGACATTCGGGGAGCAAAGAACTCCAATGAACGGATGTCTACTTTAAAAGGATGTATTGCTTTATTCAATGCCTAGACACAGCAACAGTTCAACGGCTCGATAAAGACCGCAGTCAATAAAGGAAATAAAGAAATGTGTCTGTTTAATGTAAACTTGCATGGGAAACGTTTGCGAGCCACTGACTGACTGAATGCTGCTGGTGCCGCTGCTGCATGTCTGAAACGTGGTCTGACGTTACATGCACCACCAGGAATAAGGCCTTGCCTATAAGCATTCCCCAGCTGGCAAAAACGGAACATCCCTGCCTATTCCTCACCGTGGAAGGACAGAACCTACCTTTTTAAAAAAAAAAAAAATAGGCCACAGCGGCAGCCAACTGGATTTTGGTAGGCCGCTGTCTCCCCCTTGTGTGCTGCATTCAAAATGCACTCTGCTAAAAATAAAAAGGATCCAGTTCTGTGGCTTCTCGGAGGAGATAGGGGTTCCCCACCTCCCGTCTCCGAGCTGCAGCGGAGACTGACTAACATGGCTGCCAAGTCTGGTATTTATACTTCTAAATTGATGACATCACAATGCAGTGACATCAGCCTGCCAGACACCTGGCTCATTTGCATACAGTGTGTATGTATGTATGTATGTATGAATGAATCTATCTATTTATTTATTAATTATGTAGATTATAGATATAGATTATATCTGAATTATAGATTTTGTGCATATAGATAAAAGATAGATTTTAGATGAGATATATATATATATATATATATATCTACATACATACACAAACACATATAGCTGTATTATGTATATATGTAGATTCTATAATGTATGTTGATTATATAATAGATCTATTGATTGATAGATAGATAGATAATCCATAGATCTATTATATAATTAATATAGATGATAGAATCTACATAGATATAAATAATCTAAAATCTATCATCTGGATATAATGTATGTCTATAATCTACACTATCTATCGCTATACAAATAGCAAGATTTATTTCTCTATATAATCTATAGTTATGGATGGATGGATGGATGGATGGATGGATTTATTTATGTATGGCGGGAAAAATAAAAAAAAAGGCCTGCTGTACATTTAAACTTCTTCAGATGACCATGCTGATCTATTCTTATTCTTACTAAGGTCTACTAATGCCAGCCCAGGGGAAGCCAATAAAGCCCTATGGGGTCGAAGCCAATTTTCCTCATTTTTGGGAAAAAGTTTCCGTCCGTCCCCACTCGAAATGCGTCCACCAAAAGAGATCTCTCAAAACGACCGACGGACGCACCTTCAGAGGCAAACTAGTGCTTGCTTCTAGTGTCATCGCGTGCTTAACCATCCTGCGTAGGGAGGTGACGAGTCCTGCAGGCTCTGCAAGCCTAGGATGCGTGAGCGCGGTGCAAGAGGAAGGACTGAGGAGGATGTGAGGGGGCGCGGTTGAGAAAGCGTTGGGTGGGGCTATGCAAAGGTCTTCCAGCTCCCTCAGTGCATTGTGGGTGCGCCCGGAGTGCTGCCTGAGCGTGTTGCATCTGATACGTCCCCTATCTGGGGATCATATATTAAAGGGAGCATAGGTGCAGCACGTTTCTGTAAAACTAATAGAGGGCGCTGCAATGTTACTGTAGAAACCAATGGACAGCATGGCAGGTAGCTATACATAGATTTTAATGACGACGACTGCCAAGGCTAAAGCCCGTGTATATTCCATAGACTATAGCTATCTCCAGGATAGCTGCATGCGCAGTCGCGCCATTGTCTCGCACGGCTGCTTTCATTCCGCGCTTCCTGAGAAGGCAATGTA
Source organism: Eleutherodactylus coqui (assembly GCF_035609145.1). Taxonomy (NCBI): domain Eukaryota; kingdom Metazoa; phylum Chordata; class Amphibia; order Anura; family Eleutherodactylidae; genus Eleutherodactylus; species Eleutherodactylus coqui. Next base: position 192,956 of record NW_027101742.1, on the reverse strand, counting down.
CGCATACGTCACTAGTGACGTATGCGTACATTGACCTGAAGGAAGCGGAAGGTAGCGCAATGTACGCTTTTTGACCGGATGGAGGAAAATCAGGTTGCTGGAGGTCACGTGACCGAAGTGACAAGCGGCTCCAGGAGAAGATTTGGGATAAGAAGAAGAGGTAAGCAGGCTGCCTGGGGAGCAATAGGTAAGTATATATTTTTTTGTTTTTAATGACAGAACCCCTTTAAGGCTCTATTATGACACTTTTCGAACCGTGGTATGGTTACATGTGGGGAGTGTGGTGACAATACGGTTACACTAGGAAAGTGGGCTTACATGAGGGGAGCGTGGAGGCGGTGCGGCTACACAAGGGGACTGTGATGGAACCCCTAACAATAATCTGTGCCGTGTCATTTCCATAAATGTCATAGAAGGTAATGAAAATGAAGTGAACAGTTTAGCATACAGTAATTCCCCTTTCACATGGGCCAAAACTCTCACTTACCCAAAGTAAGCTCTGTTAGACTACACATGTGATACTGGACAATGCGCCCATCTCCTCAGCCCTAGTTGGCCTGTGGTTCACATTCCTATGTGGGTCAGAAGCGGTGTTGTGTCTCCTTAAGGAGAGCACCCAAAAAGTATGTGGAGACACCCATGGGGTAAATGGGTCAGGGGATGGTATAGTCACTACCCAAGCACTGCACACAGAAGAGGGGTTTGAGAACCTAAAAAATGAGTAAGAAAACTTATAAGGTGATGCTAGCTCCTCTGGGATATCTATGCAAATAAGGATAAGAAAATACCTCTATAGCGCCATCTATTGGATGCAGCATTCCTTCAAATCCAAGTGATTTATCACAAGCCTTAACAATGATTGGGAATATTAAACCAAGCCAGGAAGCCATGCACAGACAGACTGTTTCATGGTGATTGCCCCTCCTCAGTGTGCAGCAGGCGTCTGGCTTAGGGTGCATTCACACGAACGTATATCGGCTCGGTTTTCACGCCGAGCCGATATACGTCGTCCTCATCTGCGGGGGGGGGGGGGGGGGGCTGGAAGAGCCAGGAGCGAGAACTGAGCTCCCACCTCCTCTCTGCCTCCTCTCCACCCCCTCTCCGCCCCTCTGCCATGCTGTCCATTGGTTTCTACAGTAACATAACAGCGCCCTCTATTGGTTTTACAGAAACGTGCTGCACCTCCTATTGGATTTACCCAAATTACAGCACCATAGAGATTAGCGGGTCACCTCCCAGTTCTCCATCTTTTTGCCCTAATTTTCTCTAGGGTGGTTTCAAACCGGCGGGAAAGTCGCGCCAATTTTACCCGATGCGTTGGTTATTGAAAAATAAAAAGCAGATTCCGCAGCCAATGCTGAGGTAAAATGAAAGCTGTGCTGTGATTGGTTGCTATTTTTTATACTGTTAAGGTAACATGAAAGCTGTGCTGTGATTGGTTGCTATATATTATACTGCTGAGGCAACATGAAAGCTGTGCTGTGATTGGTTGATACTTCTTATACTACTCAGGTTACATGAAAGCTGTGCTGCGATTGGTTGCTATATATTATACTGGGAAGATCCTAGCAATACTGAGAATAAAGAAAATAAAACACATCATAGGCTGAAGAAATTATACACACGGCATGTCTTTTCTTCAGCCTTACATGACTATATATCTATATATGTATACATCCATATATTTGGGTAGAAATCCATAAAAATATATATCGATATATATGTATTTCTATATATTTATATAGATATTTATCTATACACAGAGACAGATAGATAGATAGATAGATAGATAGATAGATAGATAGATAGATAGATAGATAGATAGATAGATAGATAGATAGATAGATAGATAGATAGGATAGATAGGATAGATAGATAGATAGACTGTATGCAATAACCCTGGATGTCTGACAGTTGAAGCTGACTGGTGATGTCAGTAAGGCTCTATTATGACACGTACAGCTTGGAACCATAAATACTCATGTACGGCTGCCATTTACAGCCAGTCTCCATTGGAGATGGAAGTGGGCAGAAATCTACTGGCCTATCTTCCTATTCTGACTCAATAACATGGCTGTAAGCGTATCGGCTGAAGTAACTTCTCTTGTAGTTATGAACCAGTACTCACAGAAGATATATGTTGTCAGACAGCATCCAACTCCACTGCAGAGGCATGGGAGAAGATTCCAGGGTTTATTCAGGTAGAAATCTTGTATAATGCACATTCAGCAGTAGATAAAAAGAATGATGATTAGCCAAAGCACAGAGTAGAGACCTAGCACATAGGCTATAGACAGGAAACTCCCTAGCAGGAGGAAGGGGAGGAGTTATGCAATACAGGGGGTACAGAGAACCAGAAGGGACAAACTAAAGAAGGCAAACACTTGCAGATACAGTACAGGTTATACATGTCAATGAATAGAGTCAGGTAGATGAGACATGACACTTCCCAAGACGCCACAGCAGCCGGACAAATTGTATGTTCGACAGAATGGCTGTTTTATTCAGCCCATAAGGGTGACTACCCACTACAGTTTTTTTTTTCACTGCGAAATTCGCAGCAGTTTTTTTTCTGCAGGGGTCTATGGGACTTGTAATGTTAAAATCGCAATCGCGCAAAATCGCGATTTTAACTGGAAGCAAAACAACAACACACACACCCTACGTCTGTATGCTCCACGTATTCGGGTCATGGGCGTATGTACAGTGGGTGCGGTCGCACCTGGGACCCGGAGCCCTAGGGGGCCCATAAAGTCTCTCTTTCCCACATTGTAAACCAATGCTATCAATGAAGCTTTATAGTTGGGGGCCCAGTTCCAGACTTCGTACTGGAGCCCCACAGCTTCAAGTTACACCTCCGTATTAGGATAATGCTAGGCCATTCCAACCAGCCTGTGTGAGTGACCTACAGTCGCTGCTAGTTCAAAAGCGGCAAGCATGCAGGCTGGCCCCTGATGCGTGCTTCAGAGCCAACGCTTATAGATGGAGCGACATTCGGGGAGCAAAGAACTCCAATGAACGGATGTCTACTTTAAAAGGATGTATTGCTTTATTCAATGCCTAGACACAGCAACAGTTCAACGGCTCGATAAAGACCGCAGTCAATAAAGGAAATAAAGAAATGTGTCTGTTTAATGTAAACTTGCATGGGAAACGTTTGCGAGCCACTGACTGACTGAATGCTGCTGGTGCCGCTGCTGCATGTCTGAAACGTGGTCTGACGTTACATGCACCACCAGGAATAAGGCCTTGCCTATAAGCATTCCCCAGCTGGCAAAAACGGAACATCCCTGCCTATTCCTCACCGTGGAAGGACAGAACCTACCTTTTTAAAAAAAAAAAAAATAGGCCACAGCGGCAGCCAACTGGATTTTGGTAGGCCGCTGTCTCCCCCTTGTGTGCTGCATTCAAAATGCACTCTGCTAAAAATAAAAAGGATCCAGTTCTGTGGCTTCTCGGAGGAGATAGGGGTTCCCCACCTCCCGTCTCCGAGCTGCAGCGGAGACTGACTAACATGGCTGCCAAGTCTGGTATTTATACTTCTAAATTGATGACATCACAATGCAGTGACATCAGCCTGCCAGACACCTGGCTCATTTGCATACAGTGTGTATGTATGTATGTATGTATGAATGAATCTATCTATTTATTTATTAATTATGTAGATTATAGATATAGATTATATCTGAATTATAGATTTTGTGCATATAGATAAAAGATAGATTTTAGATGAGATATATATATATATATATATATATATCTACATACATACACAAACACATATAGCTGTATTATGTATATATGTAGATTCTATAATGTATGTTGATTATATAATAGATCTATTGATTGATAGATAGATAGATAATCCATAGATCTATTATATAATTAATATAGATGATAGAATCTACATAGATATAAATAATCTAAAATCTATCATCTGGATATAATGTATGTCTATAATCTACACTATCTATCGCTATACAAATAGCAAGATTTATTTCTCTATATAATCTATAGTTATGGATGGATGGATGGATGGATGGATGGATTTATTTATGTATGGCGGGAAAAATAAAAAAAAAGGCCTGCTGTACATTTAAACTTCTTCAGATGACCATGCTGATCTATTCTTATTCTTACTAAGGTCTACTAATGCCAGCCCAGGGGAAGCCAATAAAGCCCTATGGGGTCGAAGCCAATTTTCCTCATTTTTGGGAAAAAGTTTCCGTCCGTCCCCACTCGAAATGCGTCCACCAAAAGAGATCTCTCAAAACGACCGACGGACGCACCTTCAGAGGCAAACTAGTGCTTGCTTCTAGTGTCATCGCGTGCTTAACCATCCTGCGTAGGGAGGTGACGAGTCCTGCAGGCTCTGCAAGCCTAGGATGCGTGAGCGCGGTGCAAGAGGAAGGACTGAGGAGGATGTGAGGGGGCGCGGTTGAGAAAGCGTTGGGTGGGGCTATGCAAAGGTCTTCCAGCTCCCTCAGTGCATTGTGGGTGCGCCCGGAGTGCTGCCTGAGCGTGTTGCATCTGATACGTCCCCTATCTGGGGATCATATATTAAAGGGAGCATAGGTGCAGCACGTTTCTGTAAAACTAATAGAGGGCGCTGCAATGTTACTGTAGAAACCAATGGACAGCATGGCAGGTAGCTATACATAGATTTTAATGACGACGACTGCCAAGGCTAAAGCCCGTGTATATTCCATAGACTATAGCTATCTCCAGGATAGCTGCATGCGCAGTCGCGCCATTGTCTCGCACGGCTGCTTTCATTCCGCGCTTCCTGAGAAGGCAATGTACGCATACGTCACTAGTGACGTATGCGTACATTGACCTGAAGGAAGCGGAAGGTAGCGCAATGTACGCTTTTTGACCGGATGGAGGAAAATCAGGTTGCTGGAGGTCACGTGACCGAAGTGACAAGCGGCTCCAGGAGAAGATTTGGGATAAGAAGAAGAGGTAAGCAGGCTGCCTGGGGAGCAATAGGTAAGTATATATTTTTTTGTTTTTAATGACAGAACCCCTTTAAGGCTCTATTATGACACTTTTCGAACCGTGGTATGGTTACATGTGGGGAGTGTGGTGACAATACGGTTACACTAGGAAAGTGGGCTTACATGAGGGGAGCGTGGAGGCGGTGCGGCTACACAAGGGGACTGTGATGGAACCCCTAACAATAATCTGTGCCGTGTCATTTCCATAAATGTCATAGAAGGTAATGAAAATGAAGTGAACAGTTTAGCATACAGTAATTCCCCTTTCACATGGGCCAAAACTCTCACTTACCCAAAGTAAGCTCTGTTAGACTACACATGTGATACTGGACAATGCGCCCATCTCCTCAGCCCTAGTTGGCCTGTGGTTCACATTCCTATGTGGGTCAGAAGCGGTGTTGTGTCTCCTTAAGGAGAGCACCCAAAAAGTATGTGGAGACACCCATGGGGTAAATGGGTCAGGGGATGGTATAGTCACTACCCAAGCACTGCACACAGAAGAGGGGTTTGAGAACCTAAAAAATGAGTAAGAAAACTTATAAGGTGATGCTAGCTCCTCTGGGATATCTATGCAAATAAGGATAAGAAAATACCTCTATAGCGCCATCTATTGGATGCAGCATTCCTTCAAATCCAAGTGATTTATCACAAGCCTTAACAATGATTGGGAATATTAAACCAAGCCAGGAAGCCATGCACAGACAGACTGTTTCATGGTGATTGCCCCTCCTCAGTGTGCAGCAGGCGTCTGGCTTAGGGTGCATTCACACGAACGTATATCGGCTCGGTTTTCACGCCGAGCCGATATACGTCGTCCTCATCTGCGGGGGGGGGGGGGGGGGGGCTGGAAGAGCCAGGAGCGAGAACTGAGCTCCCACCTCCTCTCTGCCTCCTCTCCACCCCCTCTCCGCCCCTCTGCCATGCTGTCCATTGGTTTCTACAGTAACATAACAGCGCCCTCTATTGGTTTTACAGAAACGTGCTGCACCTCCTATTGGATTTACCCAAATTACAGCACCATAGAGATTAGCGGGTCACCTCCCAGTTCTCCATCTTTTTGCCCTAATTTTCTCTAGGGTGGTTTCAAACCGGCGGGAAAGTCGCGCCAATTTTACCCGATGCGTTGGTTATTGAAAAATAAAAAGCAGATTCCGCAGCCAATGCTGAGGTAAAATGAAAGCTGTGCTGTGATTGGTTGCTATTTTTTATACTGTTAAGGTAACATGAAAGCTGTGCTGTGATTGGTTGCTATATATTATACTGCTGAGGCAACATGAAAGCTGTGCTGTGATTGGTTGATACTTCTTATACTACTCAGGTTACATGAAAGCTGTGCTGCGATTGGTTGCTATATATTATACTGGGAAGATCCTAGCAATACTGAGAATAAAGAAAATAAAACACATCATAGGCTGAAGAAATTATACACACGGCATGTCTTTTCTTCAGCCTTACATGACTATATATCTATATATGTATACATCCATATATTTGGGTAGAAATCCATAAAAATATATATCGATATATATGTATTTCTATATATTTATATAGATATTTATCTATACACAGAGACAGATAGATAGATAGATAGATAGATAGATAGATAGATAGATAGATAGATAGATAGATAGATAGGATAGATAGGATAGATAGGATAGATAGATAGATAGACTGTATGCAATAACCCTGGATGTCTGACAGTTGAAGCTGACTGGTGATGTCAGTAAGGCTCTATTATGACACGTACAGCTTGGAACCATAAATACTCATGTACGGCTGCCATTTACAGCCAGTCTCCATTGGAGATGGAAGTGGGCAGAAATCTACTGGCCTATCTTCCTATTCTGACTCAATAACATGGCTGTAAGCGTATCGGCTGAAGTAACTTCTCTTGTAGTTATGAACCAGTACTCACAGAAGATATATGTTGTCAGACAGCATCCAACTCCACTGCAGAGGCATGGGAGAAGATTCCAGGGTTTATTCAGGTAGAAATCTTGTATAATGCACATTCAGCAGTAGATAAAAAGAATGATGATTAGCCAAAGCACAGAGTAGAGACCTAGCACATAGGCTATAGACAGGAAACTCCCTAGCAGGAGGAAGGGGAGGAGTTATGCAATACAGGGGGTACAGAGAACCAGAAGGGACAAACTAAAGAAGGCAAACACTTGCAGATACAGTACAGGTTATACATGTCAATGAATAGAGTCAGGTAGATGAGACATGACACTTCCCAAGACGCCACAGCAGCCGGACAAATTGTATGTTCGACAGAATGGCTGTTTTATTCAGCCCATAAGGGTGACTACCCACTACAGTTTTTTTTTTCACTGCGAAATTCGCAGCAGTTTTTTTTCTGCAGGGGTCTATGGGACTTGTAATGTTAAAATCGCAATCGCGCAAAATCGCGATTTTAACTGGAAGCAAAACAACAACACACACACCCTACGTCTGTATGCTCCACGTATTCGGGTCATGGGCGTATGTACAGTGGGTGCGGTCGCACCTGGGACCCGGAGCCCTAGGGGGCCCATAAAGTCTCTCTTTCCCACATTGTAAACCAATGCTATCAATGAAGCTTTATAGTTGGGGGCCCAGTTCCAGACTTCGTACTGGAGCCCCACAGCTTCAAGTTACACCTCCGTATTAGGATAATGCTAGGCCATTCCAACCAGCCTGTGTGAGTGACCTACAGTCGCTGCTAGTTCAAAAGCGGCAAGCATGCAGGCTGGCCCCTGATGCGTGCTTCAGAGCCAACGCTTATAGATGGAGCGACATTCGGGGAGCAAAGAACTCCAATGAACGGATGTCTACTTTAAAAGGATGTATTGCTTTATTCAATGCCTAGACACAGCAACAGTTCAACGGCTCGATAAAGACCGCAGTCAATAAAGGAAATAAAGAAATGTGTCTGTTTAATGTAAACTTGCATGGGAAACGTTTGCGAGCCACTGACTGACTGAATGCTGCTGGTGCCGCTGCTGCATGTCTGAAACGTGGTCTGACGTTACATGCACCACCAGGAATAAGGCCTTGCCTATAAGCATTCCCCAGCTGGCAAAAACGGAACATCCCTGCCTATTCCTCACCGTGGAAGGACAGAACCTACCTTTTTAAAAAAAAAAAAAATAGGCCACAGCGGCAGCCAACTGGATTTTGGTAGGCCGCTGTCTCCCCCTTGTGTGCTGCATTCAAAATGCACTCTGCTAAAAATAAAAAGGATCCAGTTCTGTGGCTTCTCGGAGGAGATAGGGGTTCCCCACCTCCCGTCTCCGAGCTGCAGCGGAGACTGACTAACATGGCTGCCAAGTCTGGTATTTATACTTCTAAATTGATGACATCACAATGCAGTGACATCAGCCTGCCAGACACCTGGCTCATTTGCATACAGTGTGTATGTATGTATGTATGTATGAATGAATCTATCTATTTATTTATTAATTATGTAGATTATAGATATAGATTATATCTGAATTATAGATTTTGTGCATATAGATAAAAGATAGATTTTAGATGAGATATATATATATATATATATATATATATATCTACATACATACACAAACACATATAGCTGTATTATGTATATATGTAGATTCTATAATGTATGTTGATTATATAATAGATCTATTGATTGATAGATAGATAGATAATCCATAGATCTATTATATAATTAATATAGATGATAGAATCTACATAGATATAAATAATCTAAAATCTATCATCTTGATATAATGTATGTCTATAATCTACACTATCTATCTATCGCTATACAAATAGCAAGATTTATTTCTCTATATAATCTATAGTTATGGATGGATGGATGGATGGATGGATGGATTTATTTATGTATGGCGGGAAAAATAAAAAAAAAGGCCTGCTGTACATTTAAACTTCTTCAGATGACCATGCTGATCTATTCTTATTCTTACTAAGGTCTACTAATGCCAGCCCAGGGGAAGCCAATAAAGCCCTATGGGGTCGAAGCCAATTTTCCTCATTTTTGGGAAAAAGTTTCCGTCCGTCCCCACTCGAAATGCGTCCACCAAAAGAGATCTCTCAAAACGACCGACGGACGCACCTTCAGAGGCAAACTAGTGCTTGCTTCTAGTGTCATCGCGTGCTTAACCATCCTGCGTAGGGAGGTGACGAGTCCTGCAGGCTCTGCAAGCCTAGGATGCGTGAGCGCGGTGCAAGAGGAAGGACTGAGGAGGATGTGAGGGGGCGCGGTTGAGAAAGCGTTGGGTGGGGCTATGCAAAGGTCTTCCAGCTCCCTCAGTGCATTGTGGGTGCGCCCGGAGTGCTGCCTGAGCGTGTTGCATCTGATACGTCCCCTATCTGGGGATCATATATTAAAGGGAGCATAGGTGCAGCACGTTTCTGTAAAACTAATAGAGGGCGCTGCAATGTTACTGTAGAAACCAATGGACAGCATGGCAGGTAGCTATACATAGATTTTAATGACGACGACTGCCAAGGCTAAAGCCCGTGTATATTCCATAGACTATAGCTATCTCCAGGATAGCTGCATGCGCAGTCGCGCCATTGTCTCGCACGGCTGCTTTCATTCCGCGCTTCCTGAGAAGGCAATGTACGCATACGTCACTAGTGACGTATGCGTACATTGACCTGAAGGAAGCGGAAGGTAGCGCAATGTACGCTTTTTGACCGGATGGAGGAAAATCAGGTTGCTGGAGGTCACGTGACCGAAGTGACAAGCGGCTCCAGGAGAAGATTTGGGATAAGAAGAAGAGGTAAGCAGGCTGCCTGGGGAGCAATAGGTAAGTATATATTTTTTTGTTTTTAATGACAGAACCCCTTTAAGGCTCTATTATGACACTTTTCGAACCGTGGTATGGTTACATGTGGGGAGTGTGGTGACAATACGGTTACACTAGGAAAGTGGGCTTACATGAGGGGAGCGTGGAGGCGGTGCGGCTACACAAGGGGACTGTGATGGAACCCCTAACAATAATCTGTGCCGTGTCATTTCCATAAATGTCATAGAAGGTAATGAAAATGAAGTGAACAGTTTAGCATACAGTAATTCCCCTTTCACATGGGCCAAAACTCTCACTTACCCAAAGTAAGCTCTGTTAGACTACACATGTGATACTGGACAATGCGCCCATCTCCTCAGCCCTAGTTGGCCTGTGGTTCACATTCCTATGTGGGTCAGAAGCGGTGTTGTGTCTCCTTAAGGAGAGCACCCAAAAAGTATGTGGAGACACCCATGGGGTAAATGGGTCAGGGGATGGTATAGTCACTACCCAAGCACTGCACACAGAAGAGGGGTTTGAGAACCTAAAAAATGAGTAAGAAAACTTATAAGGTGATGCTAGCTCCTCTGGGATATCTATGCAAATAAGGATAAGAAAATACCTCTATAGCGCCATCTATTGGATGCAGCATTCCTTCAAATCCAAGTGATTTATCACAAGCCTTAACAATGATTGGGAATATTAAACCAAGCCAGGAAGCCATGCACAGACAGACTGTTTCATGGTGATTGCCCCTCCTCAGTGTGCAGCAGGCGTCTGGCTTAGGGTGCATTCACACGAACGTATATCGGCTCGGTTTTCACGCCGAGCCGATATACGTCGTCCTCATCTGCGGGGGGGGGGGGGGGGGGGCTGGAAGAGCCAGGAGCGAGAACTGAGCTCCCACCTCCTCTCTGCCTCCTCTCCACCCCCTCTCCGCCCCTCTGCCATGCTGTCCATTGGTTTCTACAGTAACATAACAGCGCCCTCTATTGGTTTTACAGAAACGTGCTGCACCTCCTATTGGATTTACCCAAATTACAGCACCATAGAGATTAGCGGGTCACCTCCCAGTTCTCCATCTTTTTGCCCTAATTTTCTCTAGGGTGGTTTCAAACCGGCGGGAAAGTCGCGCCAATTTTACCCGATGCGTTGGTTATTGAAAAATAAAAAGCAGATTCCGCAGCCAATGCTGAGGTAAAATGAAAGCTGTGCTGTGATTGGTTGCTATTTTTTATACTGTTAAGGTAACATGAAAGCTGTGCTGTGATTGGTTGCTATATATTATACTGCTGAGGCAACATGAAAGCTGTGCTGTGATTGGTTGATACTTCTTATACTACTCAGGTTACATGAAAGCTGTGCTGCGATTGGTTGCTATATATTATACTGGGAAGATCCTAGCAATACTGAGAATAAAGAAAATAAAACACATCATAGGCTGAAGAAATTATACACACGGCATGTCTTTTCTTCAGCCTTACATGACTATATATCTATATATGTATACATCCATATATTTGGGTAGAAATCCATAAAAATATATATCGATATATATGTATTTCTATATATTTATATAGATATTTATCTATACACAGAGACAGATAGATAGATAGATAGATAGATAGATAGATAGATAGATAGATAGATAGATAGATAGGATAGATAGGATAGATAGGATAGATAGATAGATAGACTGTATGCAATAACCCTGGATGTCTGACAGTTGAAGCTGACTGGTGATGTCAGTAAGGCTCTATTATGACACGTACAGCTTGGAACCATAAATACTCATGTACGGCTGCCATTTACAGCCAGTCTCCATTGGAGATGGAAGTGGGCAGAAATCTACTGGCCTATCTTCCTATTCTGACTCAATAACATGGCTGTAAGCGTATCGGCTGAAGTAACTTCTCTTGTAGTTATGAACCAGTACTCACAGAAGATATATGTTGTCAGACAGCATCCAACTCCACTGCAGAGGCATGGGAGAAGATTCCAGGGTTTATTCAGGTAGAAATCTTGTATAATGCACATTCAGCAGTAGATAAAAAGAATGATGATTAGCCAAAGCACAGAGTAGAGACCTAGCACATAGGCTATAGACAGGAAACTCCCTAGCAGGAGGAAGGGGAGGAGTTATGCAATACAGGGGGTACAGAGAACCAGAAGGGACAAACTAAAGAAGGCAAACACTTGCAGATACAGTACAGGTTATACATGTCAATGAATAGAGTCAGGTAGATGAGACATGACACTTCCCAAGACGCCACAGCAGCCGGACAAATTGTATGTTCGACAGAATGGCTGTTTTATTCAGCCCATAAGGGTGACTACCCACTACAGTTTTTTTTTTCACTGCGAAATTCGCAGCAGTTTTTTTTCTGCAGGGGTCTATGGGACTTGTAATGTTAAAATCGCAATCGCGCAAAATCGCGATTTTAACTGGAAGCAAAACAACAACACACACACCCTACGTCTGTATGCTCCACGTATTCGGGTCATGGGCGTATGTACAGTGGGTGCGGTCGCACCTGGGACCCGGAGCCCTAGGGGGCCCATAAAGTCTCTCTTTCCCACATTGTAAACCAATGCTATCAATGAAGCTTTATAGTTGGGGGCCCAGTTCCAGACTTCGTACTGGAGCCCCACAGCTTCAAGTTACACCTCCGTATTAGGATAATGCTAGGCCATTCCAACCAGCCTGTGTGAGTGACCTACAGTCGCTGCTAGTTCAAAAGCGGCAAGCATGCAGGCTGGCCCCTGATGCGTGCTTCAGAGCCAACGCTTATAGATGGAGCGACATTCGGGGAGCAAAGAACTCCAATGAACGGATGTCTACTTTAAAAGGATGTATTGCTTTATTCAATGCCTAGACACAGCAACAGTTCAACGGCTCGATAAAGACCGCAGTCAATAAAGGAAATAAAGAAATGTGTCTGTTTAATGTAAACTTGCATGGGAAACGTTTGCGAGCCACTGACTGACTGAATGCTGCTGGTGCCGCTGCTGCATGTCTGAAACGTGGTCTGACGTTACATGCACCACCAGGAATAAGGCCTTGCCTATAAGCATTCCCCAGCTGGCAAAAACGGAACATCCCTGCCTATTCCTCACCGTGGAAGGACAGAACCTACCTTTTTAAAAAAAAAAAAAATAGGCCACAGCGGCAGCCAACTGGATTTTGGTAGGCCGCTGTCTCCCCCTTGTGTGCTGCATTCAAAATGCACTCTGCTAAAAATAAAAAGGATCCAGTTCTGTGGCTTCTCGGAGGAGATAGGGGTTCCCCACCTCCCGTCTCCGAGCTGCAGCGGAGACTGACTAACATGGCTGCCAAGTCTGGTATTTATACTTCTAAATTGATGACATCACAATGCAGTGACATCAGCCTGCCAGACACCTGGCTCATTTGCATACAGTGTGTATGTATGTATGTATGTATGAATGAATCTATCTATTTATTTATTAATTATGTAGATTATAGATATAGATTATATCTGAATTATAGATTTTGTGCATATAGATAAAAGATAGATTTTAGATGAGATATATATATATATATATATATATATCTACATACATACACAAACACATATAGCTGTATTATGTATATATGTAGATTCTATAATGTATGTTGATTATATAATAGATCTATTGATTGATAGATAGATAGATAATCCATAGATCTATTATATAATTAATATAGATGATAGAATCTACATAGATATAAATAATCTAAAATCTATCATCTTGATATAATGTATGTCTATAATCTACACTATCTATCTATCGCTATACAAATAGCAAGATTTATTTCTCTATATAATCTATAGTTATGGATGGATGGATGGATGGATGGATGGATTTATTTATGTATGGCGGGAAAAATAAAAAAAAAGGCCTGCTGTACATTTAAACTTCTTCAGATGACCATGCTGATCTATTCTTATTCTTACTAAGGTCTACTAATGCCAGCCCAGGGGAAGCCAATAAAGCCCTATGGGGTCGAAGCCAATTTTCCTCATTTTTGGGAAAAAGTTTCCGTCCGTCCCCACTCGAAATGCGTCCACCAAAAGAGATCTCTCAAAACGACCGACGGACGCACCTTCAGAGGCAAACTAGTGCTTGCTTCTAGTGTCATCGCGTGCTTAACCATCCTGCGTAGGGAGGTGACGAGTCCTGCAGGCTCTGCAAGCCTAGGATGCGTGAGCGCGGTGCAAGAGGAAGGACTGAGGAGGATGTGAGGGGGCGCGGTTGAGAAAGCGTTGGGTGGGGCTATGCAAAGGTCTTCCAGCTCCCTCAGTGCATTGTGGGTGCGCCCGGAGTGCTGCCTGAGCGTGTTGCATCTGATACGTCCCCTATCTGGGGATCATATATTAAAGGGAGCATAGGTGCAGCACGTTTCTGTAAAACTAATAGAGGGCGCTGCAATGTTACTGTAGAAACCAATGGACAGCATGGCAGGTAGCTATACATAGATTTTAATGACGACGACTGCCAAGGCTAAAGCCCGTGTATATTCCATAGACTATAGCTATCTCCAGGATAGCTGCATGCGCAGTCGCGCCATTGTCTCGCACGGCTGCTTTCATTCCGCGCTTCCTGAGAAGGCAATGTACGCATACGTCACTAGTGACGTATGCGTACATTGACCTGAAGGAAGCGGAAGGTAGCGCAATGTACGCTTTTTGACCGGATGGAGGAAAATCAGGTTGCTGGAGGTCACGTGACCGAAGTGACAAGCGGCTCCAGGAGAAGATTTGGGATAAGAAGAAGAGGTAAGCAGGCTGCCTGGGGAGCAATAGGTAAGTATATATTTTTTTGTTTTTAATGACAGAACCCCTTTAAGGCTCTATTATGACACTTTTCGAACCGTGGTATGGTTACATGTGGGGAGTGTGGTGACAATACGGTTACACTAGGAAAGTGGGCTTACATGAGGGGAGCGTGGAGGCGGTGCGGCTACACAAGGGGACTGTGATGGAACCCCTAACAATAATCTGTGCCGTGTCATTTCCATAAATGTCATAGAAGGTAATGAAAATGAAGTGAACAGTTTAGCATACAGTAATTCCCCTTTCACATGGGCCAAAACTCTCACTTACCCAAAGTAAGCTCTGTTAGACTACACATGTGATACTGGACAATGCGCCCATCTCCTCAGCCCTAGTTGGCCTGTGGTTCACATTCCTATGTGGGTCAGAAGCGGTGTTGTGTCTCCTTAAGGAGAGCACCCAAAAAGTATGTGGAGACACCCATGGGGTAAATGGGTCAGGGGATGGTATAGTCACTACCCAAGCACTGCACACAGAAGAGGGGTTTGAGAACCTAAAAAATGAGTAAGAAAACTTATAAGGTGATGCTAGCTCCTCTGGGATATCTATGCAAATAAGGATAAGAAAATACCTCTATAGCGCCATCTATTGGATGCAGCATTCCTTCAAATCCAAGTGATTTATCACAAGCCTTAACAATGATTGGGAATATTAAACCAAGCCAGGAAGCCATGCACAGACAGACTGTTTCATGGTGATTGCCCCTCCTCAGTGTGCAGCAGGCGTCTGGCTTAGGGTGCATTCACACGAACGTATATCGGCTCGGTTTTCACGCCGAGCCGATATACGTCGTCCTCATCTGCGGGGGGGGGGGGGGGGGGGCTGGAAGAGCCAGGAGCGAGAACTGAGCTCCCACCTCCTCTCTGCCTCCTCTCCACCCCCTCTCCGCCCCTCTGCCATGCTGTCCATTGGTTTCTACAGTAACATAACAGCGCCCTCTATTGGTTTTACAGAAACGTGCTGCACCTCCTATTGGATTTACCCAAATTACAGCACCATAGAGATTAGCGGGTCACCTCCCAGTTCTCCATCTTTTTGCCCTAATTTTCTCTAGGGTGGTTTCAAACCGGCGGGAAAGTCGCGCCAATTTTACCCGATGCGTTGGTTATTGAAAAATAAAAAGCAGATTCCGCAGCCAATGCTGAGGTAAAATGAAAGCTGTGCTGTGATTGGTTGCTATTTTTTATACTGTTAAGGTAACATGAAAGCTGTGCTGTGATTGGTTGCTATATATTATACTGCTGAGGCAACATGAAAGCTGTGCTGTGATTGGTTGATACTTCTTATACTACTCAGGTTACATGAAAGCTGTGCTGCGATTGGTTGCTATATATTATACTGGGAAGATCCTAGCAATACTGAGAATAAAGAAAATAAAACACATCATAGGCTGAAGAAATTATACACACGGCATGTCTTTTCTTCAGCCTTACATGACTATATATCTATATATGTATACATCCATATATTTGGGTAGAAATCCATAAAAATATATATCGATATATATGTATTTCTATATATTTATATAGATATTTATCTATACACAGAGACAGATAGATAGATAGATAGATAGATAGATAGATAGATAGATAGATAGATAGATAGATAGATAGATAGGATAGATAGGATAGATAGGATAGATAGATAGATAGACTGTATGCAATAACCCTGGATGTCTGACAGTTGAAGCTGACTGGTGATGTCAGTAAGGCTCTATTATGACACGTACAGCTTGGAACCATAAATACTCATGTACGGCTGCCATTTACAGCCAGTCTCCATTGGAGATGGAAGTGGGCAGAAATCTACTGGCCTATCTTCCTATTCTGACTCAATAACATGGCTGTAAGCGTATCGGCTGAAGTAACTTCTCTTGTAGTTATGAACCAGTACTCACAGAAGATATATGTTGTCAGACAGCATCCAACTCCACTGCAGAGGCATGGGAGAAGATTCCAGGGTTTATTCAGGTAGAAATCTTGTATAATGCACATTCAGCAGTAGATAAAAAGAATGATGATTAGCCAAAGCACAGAGTAGAGACCTAGCACATAGGCTATAGACAGGAAACTCCCTAGCAGGAGGAAGGGGAGGAGTTATGCAATACAGGGGGTACAGAGAACCAGAAGGGACAAACTAAAGAAGGCAAACACTTGCAGATACAGTACAGGTTATACATGTCAATGAATAGAGTCAGGTAGATGAGACATGACACTTCCCAAGACGCCACAGCAGCCGGACAAATTGTATGTTCGACAGAATGGCTGTTTTATTCAGCCCATAAGGGTGACTACCCACTACAGTTTTTTTTTTCACTGCGAAATTCGCAGCAGTTTTTTTTCTGCAGGGGTCTATGGGACTTGTAATGTTAAAATCGCAATCGCGCAAAATCGCGATTTTAACTGGAAGCAAAACAACAACACACACACCCTACGTCTGTATGCTCCACGTATTCGGGTCATGGGCGTATGTACAGTGGGTGCGGTCGCACCTGGGACCCGGAGCCCTAGGGGGCCCATAAAGTCTCTCTTTCCCACATTGTAAACCAATGCTATCAATGAAGCTTTATAGTTGGGGGCCCAGTTCCAGACTTCGTACTGGAGCCCCACAGCTTCAAGTTACACCTCCGTATTAGGATAATGCTAGGCCATTCCAACCAGCCTGTGTGAGTGACCTACAGTCGCTGCTAGTTCAAAAGCGGCAAGCATGCAGGCTGGCCCCTGATGCGTGCTTCAGAGCCAACGCTTATAGATGGAGCGACATTCGGGGAGCAAAGAACTCCAATGAACGGATGTCTACTTTAAAAGGATGTATTGCTTTATTCAATGCCTAGACACAGCAACAGTTCAACGGCTCGATAAAGACCGCAGTCAATAAAGGAAATAAAGAAATGTGTCTGTTTAATGTAAACTTGCATGGGAAACGTTTGCGAGCCACTGACTGACTGAATGCTGCTGGTGCCGCTGCTGCATGTCTGAAACGTGGTCTGACGTTACATGCACCACCAGGAATAAGGCCTTGCCTATAAGCATTCCCCAGCTGGCAAAAACGGAACATCCCTGCCTATTCCTCACCGTGGAAGGACAGAACCTACCTTTTTAAAAAAAAAAAAAATAGGCCACAGCGGCAGCCAACTGGATTTTGGTAGGCCGCTGTCTCCCCCTTGTGTGCTGCATTCAAAATGCACTCTGCTAAAAATAAAAAGGATCCAGTTCTGTGGCTTCTCGGAGGAGATAGGGGTTCCCCACCTCCCGTCTCCGAGCTGCAGCGGAGACTGACTAACATGGCTGCCAAGTCTGGTATTTATACTTCTAAATTGATGACATCACAATGCAGTGACATCAGCCTGCCAGACACCTGGCTCATTTGCATACAGTGTGTATGTATGTATGTATGTATGAATGAATCTATCTATTTATTTATTAATTATGTAGATTATAGATATAGATTATATCTGAATTATAGATTTTGTGCATATAGATAAAAGATAGATTTTAGATGAGATATATATATATATATATATATATATCTACATACATACACAAACACATATAGCTGTATTATGTATATATGTAGATTCTATAATGTATGTTGATTATATAATAGATCTATTGATTGATAGATAGATAGATAATCCATAGATCTATTATATAATTAATATAGATGATAGAATCTACATAGATATAAATAATCTAAAATCTATCATCTTGATATAATGTATGTCTATAATCTACACTATCTATCTATCGCTATACAAATAGCAAGATTTATTTCTCTATATAATCTATAGTTATGGATGGATGGATGGATGGATGGATGGATTTATTTATGTATGGCGGGAAAAATAAAAAAAAAGGCCTGCTGTACATTTAAACTTCTTCAGATGACCATGCTGATCTATTCTTATTCTTACTAAGGTCTACTAATGCCAGCCCAGGGGAAGCCAATAAAGCCCTATGGGGTCGAAGCCAATTTTCCTCATTTTTGGGAAAAAGTTTCCGTCCGTCCCCACTCGAAATGCGTCCACCAAAAGAGATCTCTCAAAACGACCGACGGACGCACCTTCAGAGGCAAACTAGTGCTTGCTTCTAGTGTCATCGCGTGCTTAACCATCCTGCGTAGGGAGGTGACGAGTCCTGCAGGCTCTGCAAGCCTAGGATGCGTGAGCGCGGTGCAAGAGGAAGGACTGAGGAGGATGTGAGGGGGCGCGGTTGAGAAAGCGTTGGGTGGGGCTATGCAAAGGTCTTCCAGCTCCCTCAGTGCATTGTGGGTGCGCCCGGAGTGCTGCCTGAGCGTGTTGCATCTGATACGTCCCCTATCTGGGGATCATATATTAAAGGGAGCATAGGTGCAGCACGTTTCTGTAAAACTAATAGAGGGCGCTGCAATGTTACTGTAGAAACCAATGGACAGCATGGCAGGTAGCTATACATAGATTTTAATGACGACGACTGCCAAGGCTAAAGCCCGTGTATATTCCATAGACTATAGCTATCTCCAGGATAGCTGCATGCGCAGTCGCGCCATTGTCTCGCACGGCTGCTTTCATTCCGCGCTTCCTGAGAAGGCAATGTACGCATACGTCACTAGTGACGTATGCGTACATTGACCTGAAGGAAGCGGAAGGTAGCGCAATGTACGCTTTTTGACCGGATGGAGGAAAATCAGGTTGCTGGAGGTCACGTGACCGAAGTGACAAGCGGCTCCAGGAGAAGATTTGGGATAAGAAGAAGAGGTAAGCAGGCTGCCTGGGGAGCAATAGGTAAGTATATATTTTTTTGTTTTTAATGACAGAACCCCTTTAAGGCTCTATTATGACACTTTTCGAACCGTGGTATGGTTACATGTGGGGAGTGTGGTGACAATACGGTTACACTAGGAAAGTGGGCTTACATGAGGGGAGCGTGGAGGCGGTGCGGCTACACAAGGGGACTGTGATGGAACCCCTAACAATAATCTGTGCCGTGTCATTTCCATAAATGTCATAGAAGGTAATGAAAATGAAGTGAACAGTTTAGCATACAGTAATTCCCCTTTCACATGGGCCAAAACTCTCACTTACCCAAAGTAAGCTCTGTTAGACTACACATGTGATACTGGACAATGCGCCCATCTCCTCAGCCCTAGTTGGCCTGTGGTTCACATTCCTATGTGGGTCAGAAGCGGTGTTGTGTCTCCTTAAGGAGAGCACCCAAAAAGTATGTGGAGACACCCATGGGGTAAATGGGTCAGGGGATGGTATAGTCACTACCCAAGCACTGCACACAGAAGAGGGGTTTGAGAACCTAAAAAATGAGTAAGAAAACTTATAAGGTGATGCTAGCTCCTCTGGGATATCTATGCAAATAAGGATAAGAAAATACCTCTATAGCGCCATCTATTGGATGCAGCATTCCTTCAAATCCAAGTGATTTATCACAAGCCTTAACAATGATTGGGAATATTAAACCAAGCCAGGAAGCCATGCACAGACAGACTGTTTCATGGTGATTGCCCCTCCTCAGTGTGCAGCAGGCGTCTGGCTTAGGGTGCATTCACACGAACGTATATCGGCTCGGTTTTCACGCCGAGCCGATATACGTCGTCCTCATCTGCGGGGGGGGGGGGGGGGGGCTGGAAGAGCCAGGAGCGAGAACTGAGCTCCCACCTCCTCTCTGCCTCCTCTCCACCCCCTCTCCGCCCCTCTGCCATGCTGTCCATTGGTTTCTACAGTAACATAACAGCGCCCTCTATTGGTTTTACAGAAACGTGCTGCACCTCCTATTGGATTTACCCAAATTACAGCACCATAGAGATTAGCGGGTCACCTCCCAGTTCTCCATCTTTTTGCCCTAATTTTCTCTAGGGTGGTTTCAAACCGGCGGGAAAGTCGCGCCAATTTTACCCGATGCGTTGGTTATTGAAAAATAAAAAGCAGATTCCGCAGCCAATGCTGAGGTAAAATGAAAGCTGTGCTGTGATTGGTTGCTATTTTTTATACTGTTAAGGTAACATGAAAGCTGTGCTGTGATTGGTTGCTATATATTATACTGCTGAGGCAACATGAAAGCTGTGCTGTGATTGGTTGATACTTCTTATACTACTCAGGTTACATGAAAGCTGTGCTGCGATTGGTTGCTATATATTATACTGGGAAGATCCTAGCAATACTGAGAATAAAGAAAATAAAACACATCATAGGCTGAAGAAATTATACACACGGCATGTCTTTTCTTCAGCCTTACATGACTATATATCTATATATGTATACATCCATATATTTGGGTAGAAATCCATAAAAATATATATCGATATATATGTATTTCTATATATTTATATAGATATTTATCTATACACAGAGACAGATAGATAGATAGATAGATAGATAGATAGATAGATAGATAGATAGATAGATAGGATAGATAGGATAGATAGGATAGATAGATAGATAGACTGTATGCAATAACCCTGGATGTCTGACAGTTGAAGCTGACTGGTGATGTCAGTAAGGCTCTATTATGACACGTACAGCTTGGAACCATAAATACTCATGTACGGCTGCCATTTACAGCCAGTCTCCATTGGAGATGGAAGTGGGCAGAAATCTACTGGCCTATCTTCCTATTCTGACTCAATAACATGGCTGTAAGCGTATCGGCTGAAGTAACTTCTCTTGTAGTTATGAACCAGTACTCACAGAAGATATATGTTGTCAGACAGCATCCAACTCCACTGCAGAGGCATGGGAGAAGATTCCAGGGTTTATTCAGGTAGAAATCTTGTATAATGCACATTCAGCAGTAGATAAAAAGAATGATGATTAGCCAAAGCACAGAGTAGAGACCTAGCACATAGGCTATAGACAGGAAACTCCCTAGCAGGAGGAAGGGGAGGAGTTATGCAATACAGGGGGTACAGAGAACCAGAAGGGACAAACTAAAGAAGGCAAACACTTGCAGATACAGTACAGGTTATACATGTCAATGAATAGAGTCAGGTAGATGAGACATGACACTTCCCAAGACGCCACAGCAGCCGGACAAATTGTATGTTCGACAGAATGGCTGTTTTATTCAGCCCATAAGGGTGACTACCCACTACAGTTTTTTTTTTCACTGCGAAATTCGCAGCAGTTTTTTTTCTGCAGGGGTCTATGGGACTTGTAATGTTAAAATCGCAATCGCGCAAAATCGCGATTTTAACTGGAAGCAAAACAACAACACACACACCCTACGTCTGTATGCTCCACGTATTCGGGTCATGGGCGTATGTACAGTGGGTGCGGTCGCACCTGGGACCCGGAGCCCTAGGGGGCCCATAAAGTCTCTCTTTCCCACATTGTAAACCAATGCTATCAATGAAGCTTTATAGTTGGGGGCCCAGTTCCAGACTTCGTACTGGAGCCCCACAGCTTCAAGTTACACCTCCGTATTAGGATAATGCTAGGCCATTCCAACCAGCCTGTGTGAGTGACCTACAGTCGCTGCTAGTTCAAAAGCGGCAAGCATGCAGGCTGGCCCCTGATGCGTGCTTCAGAGCCAACGCTTATAGATGGAGCGACATTCGGGGAGCAAAGAACTCCAATGAACGGATGTCTACTTTAAAAGGATGTATTGCTTTATTCAATGCCTAGACACAGCAACAGTTCAACGGCTCGATAAAGACCGCAGTCAATAAAGGAAATAAAGAAATGTGTCTGTTTAATGTAAACTTGCATGGGAAACGTTTGCGAGCCACTGACTGACTGAATGCTGCTGGTGCCGCTGCTGCATGTCTGAAACGTGGTCTGACGTTACATGCACCACCAGGAATAAGGCCTTGCCTATAAGCATTCCCCAGCTGGCAAAAACGGAACATCCCTGCCTATTCCTCACCGTGGAAGGACAGAACCTACCTTTTTAAAAAAAAAAAAAATAGGCCACAGCGGCAGCCAACTGGATTTTGGTAGGCCGCTGTCTCCCCCTTGTGTGCTGCATTCAAAATGCACTCTGCTAAAAATAAAAAGGATCCAGTTCTGTGGCTTCTCGGAGGAGATAGGGGTTCCCCACCTCCCGTCTCCGAGCTGCAGCGGAGACTGACTAACATGGCTGCCAAGTCTGGTATTTATACTTCTAAATTGATGACATCACAATGCAGTGACATCAGCCTGCCAGACACCTGGCTCATTTGCATACAGTGTGTATGTATGTATGTATGTATGAATGAATCTATCTATTTATTTATTAATTATGTAGATTATAGATATAGATTATATCTGAATTATAGATTTTGTGCATATAGATAAAAGATAGATTTTAGATGAGATATATATATATATATATATATATATCTACATACATACACAAACACATATAGCTGTATTATGTATATATGTAGATTCTATAATGTATGTTGATTATATAATAGATCTATTGATTGATAGATAGATAGATAATCCATAGATCTATTATATAATTAATATAGATGATAGAATCTACATAGATATAAATAATCTAAAATCTATCATCTTGATATAATGTATGTCTATAATCTACACTATCTATCTATCGCTATACAAATAGCAAGATTTATTTCTCTATATAATCTATAGTTATGGATGGATGGATGGATGGATGGATGGATTTATTTATGTATGGCGGGAAAAATAAAAAAAAAGGCCTGCTGTACATTTAAACTTCTTCAGATGACCATGCTGATCTATTCTTATTCTTACTAAGGTCTACTAATGCCAGCCCAGGGGAAGCCAATAAAGCCCTATGGGGTCGAAGCCAATTTTCCTCATTTTTGGGAAAAAGTTTCCGTCCGTCCCCACTCGAAATGCGTCCACCAAAAGAGATCTCTCAAAACGACCGACGGACGCACCTTCAGAGGCAAACTAGTGCTTGCTTCTAGTGTCATCGCGTGCTTAACCATCCTGCGTAGGGAGGTGACGAGTCCTGCAGGCTCTGCAAGCCTAGGATGCGTGAGCGCGGTGCAAGAGGAAGGACTGAGGAGGATGTGAGGGGGCGCGGTTGAGAAAGCGTTGGGTGGGGCTATGCAAAGGTCTTCCAGCTCCCTCAGTGCATTGTGGGTGCGCCCGGAGTGCTGCCTGAGCGTGTTGCATCTGATACGTCCCCTATCTGGGGATCATATATTAAAGGGAGCATAGGTGCAGCACGTTTCTGTAAAACTAATAGAGGGCGCTGCAATGTTACTGTAGAAACCAATGGACAGCATGGCAGGTAGCTATACATAGATTTTAATGACGACGACTGCCAAGGCTAAAGCCCGTGTATATTCCATAGACTATAGCTATCTCCAGGATAGCTGCATGCGCAGTCGCGCCATTGTCTCGCACGGCTGCTTTCATTCCGCGCTTCCTGAGAAGGCAATGTACGCATACGTCACTAGTGACGTATGCGTACATTGACCTGAAGGAAGCGGAAGGTAGCGCAATGTACGCTTTTTGACCGGATGGAGGAAAATCAGGTTGCTGGAGGTCACGTGACCGAAGTGACAAGCGGCTCCAGGAGAAGATTTGGGATAAGAAGAAGAGGTAAGCAGGCTGCCTGGGGAGCAATAGGTAAGTATATATTTTTTTGTTTTTAATGACAGAACCCCTTTAAGGCTCTATTATGACACTTTTCGAACCGTGGTATGGTTACATGTGGGGAGTGTGGTGACAATACGGTTACACTAGGAAAGTGGGCTTACATGAGGGGAGCGTGGAGGCGGTGCGGCTACACAAGGGGACTGTGATGGAACCCCTAACAATAATCTGTGCCGTGTCATTTCCATAAATGTCATAGAAGGTAATGAAAATGAAGTGAACAGTTTAGCATACAGTAATTCCCCTTTCACATGGGCCAAAACTCTCACTTACCCAAAGTAAGCTCTGTTAGACTACACATGTGATACTGGACAATGCGCCCATCTCCTCAGCCCTAGTTGGCCTGTGGTTCACATTCCTATGTGGGTCAGAAGCGGTGTTGTGTCTCCTTAAGGAGAGCACCCAAAAAGTATGTGGAGACACCCATGGGGTAAATGGGTCAGGGGATGGTATAGTCACTACCCAAGCACTGCACACAGAAGAGGGGTTTGAGAACCTAAAAAATGAGTAAGAAAACTTATAAGGTGATGCTAGCTCCTCTGGGATATCTATGCAAATAAGGATAAGAAAATACCTCTATAGCGCCATCTATTGGATGCAGCATTCCTTCAAATCCAAGTGATTTATCACAAGCCTTAACAATGATTGGGAATATTAAACCAAGCCAGGAAGCCATGCACAGACAGACTGTTTCATGGTGATTGCCCCTCCTCAGTGTGCAGCAGGCGTCTGGCTTAGGGTGCATTCACACGAACGTATATCGGCTCGGTTTTCACGCCGAGCCGATATACGTCGTCCTCATCTGCGGGGGGGGGGGGGGGGGGGCTGGAAGAGCCAGGAGCGAGAACTGAGCTCCCACCTCCTCTCTGCCTCCTCTCCACCCCCTCTCCGCCCCTCTGCCATGCTGTCCATTGGTTTCTACAGTAACATAACAGCGCCCTCTATTGGTTTTACAGAAACGTGCTGCACCTCCTATTGGATTTACCCAAATTACAGCACCATAGAGATTAGCGGGTCACCTCCCAGTTCTCCATCTTTTTGCCCTAATTTTCTCTAGGGTGGTTTCAAACCGGCGGGAAAGTCGCGCCAATTTTACCCGATGCGTTGGTTATTGAAAAATAAAAAGCAGATTCCGCAGCCAATGCTGAGGTAAAATGAAAGCTGTGCTGTGATTGGTTGCTATTTTTTATACTGTTAAGGTAACATGAAAGCTGTGCTGTGATTGGTTGCTATATATTATACTGCTGAGGCAACATGAAAGCTGTGCTGTGATTGGTTGATACTTCTTATACTACTCAGGTTACATGAAAGCTGTGCTGCGATTGGTTGCTATATATTATACTGGGAAGATCCTAGCAATACTGAGAATAAAGAAAATAAAACACATCATAGGCTGAAGAAATTATACACACGGCATGTCTTTTCTTCAGCCTTACATGACTATATATCTATATATGTATACATCCATATATTTGGGTAGAAATCCATAAAAATATATATCGATATATATGTATTTCTATATATTTATATAGATATTTATCTATACACAGAGACAGATAGATAGATAGATAGATAGATAGATAGATAGATAGATAGATAGGATAGATAGGATAGATAGATAGATAGACTGTATGCAATAACCCTGGATGTCTGACAGTTGAAGCTGACTGGTGATGTCAGTAAGGCTCTATTATGACACGTACAGCTTGGAACCATAAATACTCATGTACGGCTGCCATTTACAGCCAGTCTCCATTGGAGATGGAAGTGGGCAGAAATCTACTGGCCTATCTTCCTATTCTGACTCAATAACATGGCTGTAAGCGTATCGGCTGAAGTAACTTCTCTTGTAGTTATGAACCAGTACTCACAGAAGATATATGTTGTCAGACAGCATCCAACTCCACTGCAGAGGCATGGGAGAAGATTCCAGGGTTTATTCAGGTAGAAATCTTGTATAATGCACATTCAGCAGTAGGTAAAAAGAATGATGATTAGCCAAAGCACAGAGTAGAGACCTAGCACATAGGCTATAGACAGGAAACTCCCTAGCAGGAGGAAGGGGAGGAGTTATGCAATACAGGGGGTACAGAGAACCAGAAGGGACAAACTAAAGAAGGCAAACACTTGCAGATACAGTACAGGTTATACATGTCAATGAATAGAGTCAGGTAGATGAGACATGACACTTCCCAAGACGCCACAGCAGCCGGACAAATTGTATGTTCGACAGAATGGCTGTTTTATTCAGCCCATAAGGGTGACTACCCACTACAGTTTTTTTTTTCACTGCGAAATTCGCAGCAGTTTTTTTTCTGCAGGGGTCTATGGGACTTGTAATGTTAAAATCGCAATCGCGCAAAATCGCGATTTTAACTGGAAGCAAAACAACAACACACACACCCTACGTCTGTATGCTCCACGTATTCGGGTCATGGGCGTATGTACAGTGGGTGCGGTCGCACCTGGGACCCGGAGCCCTAGGGGGCCCATAAAGTCTCTCTTTCCCACATTGTAAACCAATGCTATCAATGAAGCTTTATAGTTGGGGGCCCAGTTCCAGACTTCGTACTGGAGCCCCACAGCTTCAAGTTACACCTCCGTATTAGGATAATGCTAGGCCATTCCAACCAGCCTGTGTGAGTGACCTACAGTCGCTGCTAGTTCAAAAGCGGCAAGCATGCAGGCTGGCCCCTGATGCGTGCTTCAGAGCCAACGCTTATAGATGGAGCGACATTCGGGGAGCAAAGAACTCCAATGAACGGATGTCTACTTTAAAAGGATGTATTGCTTTATTCAATGCCTAGACACAGCAACAGTTCAACGGCTCGATAAAGACCGCAGTCAATAAAGGAAATAAAGAAATGTGTCTGTTTAATGTAAACTTGCATGGGAAACGTTTGCGAGCCACTGACTGACTGAATGCTGCTGGTGCCGCTGCTGCATGTCTGAAACGTGGTCTGACGTTACATGCACCACCAGGAATAAGGCCTTGCCTATAAGCATTCCCCAGCTGGCAAAAACGGAACATCCCTGCCTATTCCTCACCGTGGAAGGACAGAACCTACCTTTTTAAAAAAAAAAAAAATAGGCCACAGCGGCAGCCAACTGGATTTTGGTAGGCCGCTGTCTCCCCCTTGTGTGCTGCATTCAAAATGCACTCTGCTAAAAATAAAAAGGATCCAGTTCTGTGGCTTCTCGGAGGAGATAGGGGTTCCCCACCTCCCGTCTCCGAGCTGCAGCGGAGACTGACTAACATGGCTGCCAAGTCTGGTATTTATACTTCTAAATTGATGACATCACAATGCAGTGACATCAGCCTGCCAGACACCTGGCTCATTTGCATACAGTGTGTATGTATGTATGTATGTATGAATGAATCTATCTATTTATTTATTAATTATGTAGATTATAGATATAGATTATATCTGAATTATAGATTTTGTGCATATAGATAAAAGATAGATTTTAGATGAGATATATATATATATATATATATCTACATACATACACAAACACATATAGCTGTATTATGTATATATGTAGATTCTATAATGTATGTTGATTATATAATAGATCTATTGATTGATAGATAGATAGATAATCCATAGATCTATTATATAATTAATATAGATGATAGAATCTACATAGATATAAATAATCTAAAATCTATCATCTGGATATAATGTATGTCTATAATCTACACTATCTATCTATCGCTATACAAATAGCAAGATTTATTTCTCTATATAATCTATAGTTATGGATGGATGGATGGATGGATGGATGGATTTATTTATGTATGGCGGGAAAAATAAAAAAAAAGGCCTGCTGTACATTTAAACTTCTTCAGATGACCATGCTGATCTATTCTTATTCTTACTAAGGTCTACTAATGCCAGCCCAGGGGAAGCCAATAAAGCCCTATGGGGTCGAAGCCAATTTTCCTCATTTTTGGGAAAAAGTTTCCGTCCGTCCCCACTCGAAATGCGTCCACCAAAAGAGATCTCTCAAAACGACCGACGGACGCACCTTCAGAGGCAAACTAGTGCTTGCTTCTAGTGTCATCGCGTGCTTAACCATCCTGCGTAGGGAGGTGACGAGTCCTGCAGGCTCTGCAAGCCTAGGATGCGTGAGCGCGGTGCAAGAGGAAGGACTGAGGAGGATGTGAGGGGGCGCGGTTGAGAAAGCGTTGGGTGGGGCTATGCAAAGGTCTTCCAGCTCCCTCAGTGCATTGTGGGTGCGCCCGGAGTGCTGCCTGAGCGTGTTGCATCTGATACGTCCCCTATCTGGGGATCATATATTAAAGGGAGCATAGGTGCAGCACGTTTCTGTAAAACTAATAGAGGGCGCTGCAATGTTACTGTAGAAACCAATGGACAGCATGGCAGGTAGCTATACATAGATTTTAATGACGACGACTGCCAAGGCTAAAGCCCGTGTATATTCCATAGACTATAGCTATCTCCAGGATAGCTGCATGCGCAGTCGCGCCATTGTCTCGCACGGCTGCTTTCATTCCGCGCTTCCTGAGAAGGCAATGTACGCATACGTCACTAGTGACGTATGCGTACATTGACCTGAAGGAAGCGGAAGGTAGCGCAATGTACGCTTTTTGACCGGATGGAGGAAAATCAGGTTGCTGGAGGTCACGTGACCGAAGTGACAAGCGGCTCCAGGAGAAGATTTGGGATAAGAAGAAGAGGTAAGCAGGCTGCCTGGGGAGCAATAGGTAAGTATATATTTTTTTGTTTTTAATGACAGAACCCCTTTAAGGCTCTATTATGACACTTTTCGAACCGTGGTATGGTTACATGTGGGGAGTGTGGTGACAATACGGTTACACTAGGAAAGTGGGCTTACATGAGGGGAGCGTGGAGGCGGTGCGGCTACACAAGGGGACTGTGATGGAACCCCTAACAATAATCTGTGCCGTGTCATTTCCATAAATGTCATAGAAGGTAATGAAAATGAAGTGAACAGTTTAGCATACAGTAATTCCCCTTTCACATGGGCCAAAACTCTCACTTACCCAAAGTAAGCTCTGTTAGACTACACATGTGATACTGGACAATGCGCCCATCTCCTCAGCCCTAGCCCATCTCCTCAGCCCTAGTTGGCCTGTGGTTCACATTCCTATGTGGGTCAGAAGCGGTGTTGTGTCTCCTTAAGGAGAGCACCCAAAAAGTATGTGGAGACACCCATGGGGTAAATGGGTCAGGGGATGGTATAGTCACTACCCAAGCACTGCACACAGAAGAGGGGTTTGAGAACCTAAAAAATGAGTAAGAAAACTTATAAGGTGATGCTAGCTCCTCTGGGATATCTATGCAAATAAGGATAAGAAAATACCTCTATAGCGCCATCTATTGGATGCAGCATTCCTTCAAATCCAAGTGATTTATCACAAGCCTTAACAATGATTGGGAATATTAAACCAAGCCAGGAAGCCATGCACAGACAGACTGTTTCATGGTGATTGCCCCTCCTCAGTGTGCAGCAGGCGTCTGGCTTAGGGTGCATTCACACGAACGTATATCGGCTCGGTTTTCACGCCGAGCCGATATACGTCGTCCTCATCTGCGGGGGGGGGGGGGGGGGGGGGCTGGAAGAGCCAGGAGCGAGAACTGAGCTCCCACCTCCTCTCTGCCTCCTCTCCACCCCCTCTCCGCCCCTCTGCCATGCTGTCCATTGGTTTCTACAGTAACATAACAGCGCCCTCTATTGGTTTTACAGAAACGTGCTGCACCTCCTATTGGATTTACCCAAATTACAGCACCATAGAGATTAGCGGGTCACCTCCCAGTTCTCCATCTTTTTGCCCTAATTTTCTCTAGGGTGGTTTCAAACCGGCGGGAAAGTCGCGCCAATTTTACCCGATGCGTTGGTTATTGAAAAATAAAAAGCAGATTCCGCAGCCAATGCTGAGGTAAAATGAAAGCTGTGCTGTGATTGGTTGCTATTTTTTATACTGTTAAGGTAACATGAAAGCTGTGCTGTGATTGGTTGCTATATATTATACTGCTGAGGCAACATGAAAGCTGTGCTGTGATTGGTTGATACTTCTTATACTACTCAGGTTACATGAAAGCTGTGCTGCGATTGGTTGCTATATATTATACTGGGAAGATCCTAGCAATACTGAGAATAAAGAAAATAAAACACATCATAGGCTGAAGAAATTATACACACGGCATGTCTTTTCTTCAGCCTTACATGACTATATATCTATATATGTATACATCCATATATTTGGGTAGAAATCCATAAAAATATATATCGATATATATGTATTTCTATATATTTATATAGATATTTATCTATACACAGAGACAGATAGATAGATAGATAGATAGATAGATAGATAGATAGATAGATAGATAGATAGATAGATAGATAGATAGATAGATAGACTGTATGCAATAACCCTGGATGTCTGACAGTTGAAGCTGACTGGTGATGTCAGTAAGGCTCTATTATGACACGTACAGCTTGGAACCATAAATACTCATGTACGGCTGCCATTTACAGCCAGTCTCCATTGGAGATGGAAGTGGGCAGAAATCTACTGGCCTATCTTCCTATTCTGACTCAATAACATGGCTGTAAGCGTATCGGCTGAAGTAACTTCTCTTGTAGTTATGAACCAGTACTCACAGAAGATATATGTTGTCAGACAGCATCCAACTCCACTGCAGAGGCATGGGAGAAGATTCCAGGGTTTATTCAGGTAGAAATCTTGTATAATGCACATTCAGCAGTAGGTAAAAAGAATGATGATTAGCCAAAGCACAGAGTAGAGACCTAGCACATAGGCTATAGACAGGAAACTCCCTAGCAGGAGGAAGGGGAGGAGTTATGCAATACAGGGGGTACAGAGAACCAGAAGGGACAAACTAAAGAAGGCAAACACTTGCAGATACAGTACAGGTTATACATGTCAATGAATAGAGTCAGGTAGATGAGACATGACACTTCCCAAGACGCCACAGCAGCCGGACAAATTGTATGTTCGACAGAATGGCTGTTTTATTCAGCCCATAAGGGTGACTACCCACTACAGTTTTTTTTTTCACTGCGAAATTCGCAGCAGTTTTTTTTCTGCAGGGGTCTATGGGACTTGTAATGTTAAAATCGCAATCGCGCAAAATCGCGATTTTAACTGGAAGCAAAACAACAACACACACACCCTACGTCTGTATGCTCCACGTATTCGGGTCATGGGCGTATGTACAGTGGGTGCGGTCGCACCTGGGACCCGGAGCCCTAGGGGGCCCATAAAGTCTCTCTTTCCCACATTGTAAACCAATGCTATCAATGAAGCTTTATAGTTGGGGGCCCAGTTCCAGACTTCGTACTGGAGCCCCACAGCTTCAAGTTACACCTCCGTATTAGGATAATGCTAGGCCATTCCAACCAGCCTGTGTGAGTGACCTACAGTCGCTGCTAGTTCAAAAGCGGCAAGCATGCAGGCTGGCCCCTGATGCGTGCTTCAGAGCCAACGCTTATAGATGGAGCGACATTCGGGGAGCAAAGAACTCCAATGAACGGATGTCTACTTTAAAAGGATGTATTGCTTTATTCAATGCCTAGACACAGCAACAGTTCAACGGCTCGATAAAGACCGCAGTCAATAAAGGAAATAAAGAAATGTGTCTGTTTAATGTAAACTTGCATGGGAAACGTTTGCGAGCCACTGACTGACTGAATGCTGCTGGTGCCGCTGCTGCATGTCTGAAACGTGGTCTGACGTTACATGCACCACCAGGAATAAGGCCTTGCCTATAAGCATTCCCCAGCTGGCAAAAACGGAACATCCCTGCCTATTCCTCACCGTGGAAGGACAGAACCTACCTTTTTAAAAAAAAAAAAAATAGGCCACAGCGGCAGCCAACTGGATTTTGGTAGGCCGCTGTCTCCCCCTTGTGTGCTGCATTCAAAATGCACTCTGCTAAAAATAAAAAGGATCCAGTTCTGTGGCTTCTCGGAGGAGATAGGGGTTCCCCACCTCCCGTCTCCGAGCTGCAGCGGAGACTGACTAACATGGCTGCCAAGTCTGGTATTTATACTTCTAAATTGATGACATCACAATGCAGTGACATCAGCCTGCCAGACACCTGGCTCATTTGCATACAGTGTGTATGTATGTATGTATGTATGAATGAATCTATCTATTTATTTATTAATTATGTAGATTATAGATATAGATTATATCTGAATTATAGATTTTGTGCATATAGATAAAAGATAGATTTTAGATGAGATATATATATATATATATATATATATCTACATACATACACAAACACATATAGCTGTATTATGTATATATGTAGATTCTATAATGTATGTTGATTATATAATAGATCTATTGATTGATAGATAGATAGATAATCCATAGATCTATTATATAATTAATATAGATGATAGAATCTACATAGATATAAATAATCTAAAATCTATCATCTGGATATAATGTATGTCTATAATCTACACTATCTATCTATCGCTATACAAATAGCAAGATTTATTTCTCTATATAATCTATAGTTATGGATGGATGGATGGATGGATGGATGGATTTATTTATGTATGGCGGGAAAAATAAAAAAAAAGGCCTGCTGTACATTTAAACTTCTTCAGATGACCATGCTGATCTATTCTTATTCTTACTAAGGTCTACTAATGCCAGCCCAGGGGAAGCCAATAAAGCCCTATGGGGTCGAAGCCAATTTTCCTCATTTTTGGGAAAAAGTTTCCGTCCGTCCCCACTCGAAATGCGTCCACCAAAAGAGATCTCTCAAAACGACCGACGGACGCACCTTCAGAGGCAAACTAGTGCTTGCTTCTAGTGTCATCGCGTGCTTAACCATCCTGCGTAGGGAGGTGACGAGTCCTGCAGGCTCTGCAAGCCTAGGATGCGTGAGCGCGGTGCAAGAGGAAGGACTGAGGAGGATGTGAGGGGGCGCGGTTGAGAAAGCGTTGGGTGGGGCTATGCAAAGGTCTTCCAGCTCCCTCAGTGCATTGTGGGTGCGCCCGGAGTGCTGCCTGAGCGTGTTGCATCTGATACGTCCCCTATCTGGGGATCATATATTAAAGGGAGCATAGGTGCAGCACGTTTCTGTAAAACTAATAGAGGGCGCTGCAATGTTACTGTAGAAACCAATGGACAGCATGGCAGGTAGCTATACATAGATTTTAATGACGACGACTGCCAAGGCTAAAGCCCGTGTATATTCCATAGACTATAGCTATCTCCAGGATAGCTGCATGCGCAGTCGCGCCATTGTCTCGCACGGCTGCTTTCATTCCGCGCTTCCTGAGAAGGCAATGTACGCATACGTCACTAGTGACGTATGCGTACATTGACCTGAAGGAAGCGGAAGGTAGCGCAATGTACGCTTTTTGACCGGATGGAGGAAAATCAGGTTGCTGGAGGTCACGTGACCGAAGTGACAAGCGGCTCCAGGAGAAGATTTGGGATAAGAAGAAGAGGTAAGCAGGCTGCCTGGGGAGCAATAGGTAAGTATATATTTTTTTGTTTTTAATGACAGAACCCCTTTAAGGCTCTATTATGACACTTTTCGAACCGTGGTATGGTTACATGTGGGGAGTGTGGTGACAATACGGTTACACTAGGAAAGTGGGCTTACATGAGGGGAGCGTGGAGGCGGTGCGGCTACACAAGGGGACTGTGATGGAACCCCTAACAATAATCTGTGCCGTGTCATTTCCATAAATGTCATAGAAGGTAATGAAAATGAAGTGAACAGTTTAGCATACAGTAATTCCCCTTTCACATGGGCCAAAACTCTCACTTACCCAAAGTAAGCTCTGTTAGACTACACATGTGATACTGGACAATGCGCCCATCTCCTCAGCCCTAGTTGGCCTGTGGTTCACATTCCTATGTGGGTCAGAAGCGGTGTTGTGTCTCCTTAAGGAGAGCACCCAAAAAGTATGTGGAGACACCCATGGGGTAAATGGGTCAGGGGATGGTATAGTCACTACCCAAGCACTGCACACAGAAGAGGGGTTTGAGAACCTAAAAAATGAGTAAGAAAACTTATAAGGTGATGCTAGCTCCTCTGGGATATCTATGCAAATAAGGATAAGAAAATACCTCTATAGCGCCATCTATTGGATGCAGCATTCCTTCAAATCCAAGTGATTTATCACAAGCCTTAACAATGATTGGGAATATTAAACCAAGCCAGGAAGCCATGCACAGACAGACTGTTTCATGGTGATTGCCCCTCCTCAGTGTGCAGCAGGCGTCTGGCTTAGGGTGCATTCACACGAACGTATATCGGCTCGGTTTTCACGCCGAGCCGATATACGTCGTCCTCATCTGCGGGGGGGGGGGGGGGGGGCTGGAAGAGCCAGGAGCGAGAACTGAGCTCCCACCTCCTCTCTGCCTCCTCTCCACCCCCTCTCCGCCCCTCTGCCATGCTGTCCATTGGTTTCTACAGTAACATAACAGCGCCCTCTATTGGTTTTACAGAAACGTGCTGCACCTCCTATTGGATTTACCCAAATTACAGCACCATAGAGATTAGCGGGTCACCTCCCAGTTCTCCATCTTTTTGCCCTAATTTTCTCTAGGGTGGTTTCAAACCGGCGGGAAAGTCGCGCCAATTTTACCCGATGCGTTGGTTATTGAAAAATAAAAAGCAGATTCCGCAGCCAATGCTGAGGTAAAATGAAAGCTGTGCTGTGATTGGTTGCTATTTTTTATACTGTTAAGGTAACATGAAAGCTGTGCTGTGATTGGTTGCTATATATTATACTGCTGAGGCAACATGAAAGCTGTGCTGTGATTGGTTGATACTTCTTATACTACTCAGGTTACATGAAAGCTGTGCTGCGATTGGTTGCTATATATTATACTGGGAAGATCCTAGCAATACTGAGAATAAAGAAAATAAAACACATCATAGGCTGAAGAAATTATACACACGGCATGTCTTTTCTTCAGCCTTACATGACTATATATCTATATATGTATACATCCATATATTTGGGTAGAAATCCATAAAAATATATATCGATATATATGTATTTCTATATATTTATATAGATATTTATCTATACACAGAGACAGATAGATAGATAGATAGATAGATAGATAGATAGATAGATAGATAGATAGATAGATAGATAGATAGATAGATAGATAGATAGATAGACTGTATGCAATAACCCTGGATGTCTGACAGTTGAAGCTGACTGGTGATGTCAGTAAGGCTCTATTATGACACGTACAGCTTGGAACCATAAATACTCATGTACGGCTGCCATTTACAGCCAGTCTCCATTGGAGATGGAAGTGGGCAGAAATCTACTGGCCTATCTTCCTATTCTGACTCAATAACATGGCTGTAAGCGTATCGGCTGAAGTAACTTCTCTTGTAGTTATGAACCAGTACTCACAGAAGATATATGTTGTCAGACAGCATCCAACTCCACTGCAGAGGCATGGGAGAAGATTCCAGGGTTTATTCAGGTAGAAATCTTGTATAATGCACATTCAGCAGTAGGTAAAAAGAATGATGATTAGCCAAAGCACAGAGTAGAGACCTAGCACATAGGCTATAGACAGGAAACTCCCTAGCAGGAGGAAGGGGAGGAGTTATGCAATACAGGGGGTACAGAGAACCAGAAGGGACAAACTAAAGAAGGCAAACACTTGCAGATACAGTACAGGTTATACATGTCAATGAATAGAGTCAGGTAGATGAGACATGACACTTCCCAAGACGCCACAGCAGCCGGACAAATTGTATGTTCGACAGAATGGCTGTTTTATTCAGCCCATAAGGGTGACTACCCACTACAGTTTTTTTTTTCACTGCGAAATTCGCAGCAGTTTTTTTTCTGCAGGGGTCTATGGGACTTGTAATGTTAAAATCGCAATCGCGCAAAATCGCGATTTTAACTGGAAGCAAAACAACAACACACACACCCTACGTCTGTATGCTCCACGTATTCGGGTCATGGGCGTATGTACAGTGGGTGCGGTCGCACCTGGGACCCGGAGCCCTAGGGGGCCCATAAAGTCTCTCTTTCCCACATTGTAAACCAATGCTATCAATGAAGCTTTATAGTTGGGGGCCCAGTTCCAGACTTCGTACTGGAGCCCCACAGCTTCAAGTTACACCTCCGTATTAGGATAATGCTAGGCCATTCCAACCAGCCTGTGTGAGTGACCTACAGTCGCTGCTAGTTCAAAAGCGGCAAGCATGCAGGCTGGCCCCTGATGCGTGCTTCAGAGCCAACGCTTATAGATGGAGCGACATTCGGGGAGCAAAGAACTCCAATGAACGGATGTCTACTTTAAAAGGATGTATTGCTTTATTCAATGCCTAGACACAGCAACAGTTCAACGGCTCGATAAAGACCGCAGTCAATAAAGGAAATAAAGAAATGTGTCTGTTTAATGTAAACTTGCATGGGAAACGTTTGCGAGCCACTGACTGACTGAATGCTGCTGGTGCCGCTGCTGCATGTCTGAAACGTGGTCTGACGTTACATGCACCACCAGGAATAAGGCCTTGCCTATAAGCATTCCCCAGCTGGCAAAAACGGAACATCCCTGCCTATTCCTCACCGTGGAAGGACAGAACCTACCTTTTTAAAAAAAAAAAAAATAGGCCACAGCGGCAGCCAACTGGATTTTGGTAGGCCGCTGTCTCCCCCTTGTGTGCTGCATTCAAAATGCACTCTGCTAAAAATAAAAAGGATCCAGTTCTGTGGCTTCTCGGAGGAGATAGGGGTTCCCCACCTCCCGTCTCCGAGCTGCAGCGGAGACTGACTAACATGGCTGCCAAGTCTGGTATTTATACTTCTAAATTGATGACATCACAATGCAGTGACATCAGCCTGCCAGACACCTGGCTCATTTGCATACAGTGTGTATGTATGTATGTATGTATGAATGAATCTATCTATTTATTTATTAATTATGTAGATTATAGATATAGATTATATCTGAATTATAGATTTTGTGCATATAGATAAAAGATAGATTTTAGATGAGATATATATATATATATATATATATCTACATACATACACAAACACATATAGCTGTATTATGTATATATGTAGATTCTATAATGTATGTTGATTATATAATAGATCTATTGATTGATAGATAGATAGATAATCCATAGATCTATTATATAATTAATATAGATGATAGAATCTACATAGATATAAATAATCTAAAATCTATCATCTGGATATAATGTATGTCTATAATCTACACTATCTATCTATCGCTATACAAATAGCAAGATTTATTTCTCTATATAATCTATAGTTATGGATGGATGGATGGATGGATGGATGGATTTATTTATGTATGGCGGGAAAAATAAAAAAAAAGGCCTGCTGTACATTTAAACTTCTTCAGATGACCATGCTGATCTATTCTTATTCTTACTAAGGTCTACTAATGCCAGCCCAGGGGAAGCCAATAAAGCCCTATGGGGTCGAAGCCAATTTTCCTCATTTTTGGGAAAAAGTTTCCGTCCGTCCCCACTCGAAATGCGTCCACCAAAAGAGATCTCTCAAAACGACCGACGGACGCACCTTCAGAGGCAAACTAGTGCTTGCTTCTAGTGTCATCGCGTGCTTAACCATCCTGCGTAGGGAGGTGACGAGTCCTGCAGGCTCTGCAAGCCTAGGATGCGTGAGCGCGGTGCAAGAGGAAGGACTGAGGAGGATGTGAGGGGGCGCGGTTGAGAAAGCGTTGGGTGGGGCTATGCAAAGGTCTTCCAGCTCCCTCAGTGCATTGTGGGTGCGCCCGGAGTGCTGCCTGAGCGTGTTGCATCTGATACGTCCCCTATCTGGGGATCATATATTAAAGGGAGCATAGGTGCAGCACGTTTCTGTAAAACTAATAGAGGGCGCTGCAATGTTACTGTAGAAACCAATGGACAGCATGGCAGGTAGCTATACATAGATTTTAATGACGACGACTGCCAAGGCTAAAGCCCGTGTATATTCCATAGACTATAGCTATCTCCAGGATAGCTGCATGCGCAGTCGCGCCATTGTCTCGCACGGCTGCTTTCATTCCGCGCTTCCTGAGAAGGCAATGTACGCATACGTCACTAGTGACGTATGCGTACATTGACCTGAAGGAAGCGGAAGGTAGCGCAATGTACGCTTTTTGACCGGATGGAGGAAAATCAGGTTGCTGGAGGTCACGTGACCGAAGTGACAAGCGGCTCCAGGAGAAGATTTGGGATAAGAAGAAGAGGTAAGCAGGCTGCCTGGGGAGCAATAGGTAAGTATATATTTTTTTGTTTTTAATGACAGAACCCCTTTAAGGCTCTATTATGACACTTTTCGAACCGTGGTATGGTTACATGTGGGGAGTGTGGTGACAATACGGTTACACTAGGAAAGTGGGCTTACATGAGGGGAGCGTGGAGGCGGTGCGGCTACACAAGGGGACTGTGATGGAACCCCTAACAATAATCTGTGCCGTGTCATTTCCATAAATGTCATAGAAGGTAATGAAAATGAAGTGAACAGTTTAGCATACAGTAATTCCCCTTTCACATGGGCCAAAACTCTCACTTACCCAAAGTAAGCTCTGTTAGACTACACATGTGATACTGGACAATGCGCCCATCTCCTCAGCCCTAGTTGGCCTGTGGTTCACATTCCTATGTGGGTCAGAAGCGGTGTTGTGTCTCCTTAAGGAGAGCACCCAAAAAGTATGTGGAGACACCCATGGGGTAAATGGGTCAGGGGATGGTATAGTCACTACCCAAGCACTGCACACAGAAGAGGGGTTTGAGAACCTAAAAAATGAGTAAGAAAACTTATAAGGTGATGCTAGCTCCTCTGGGATATCTATGCAAATAAGGATAAGAAAATACCTCTATAGCGCCATCTATTGGATGCAGCATTCCTTCAAATCCAAGTGATTTATCACAAGCCTTAACAATGATTGGGAATATTAAACCAAGCCAGGAAGCCATGCACAGACAGACTGTTTCATGGTGATTGCCCCTCCTCAGTGTGCAGCAGGCGTCTGGCTTAGGGTGCATTCACACGAACGTATATCGGCTCGGTTTTCACGCCGAGCCGATATACGTCGTCCTCATCTGCGGGGGGGGGGGGGGGGGCTGGAAGAGCCAGGAGCGAGAACTGAGCTCCCACCTCCTCTCTGCCTCCTCTCCACCCCCTCTCCGCCCCTCTGCCATGCTGTCCATTGGTTTCTACAGTAACATAACAGCGCCCTCTATTGGTTTTACAGAAACGTGCTGCACCTCCTATTGGATTTACCCAAATTACAGCACCATAGAGATTAGCGGGTCACCTCCCAGTTCTCCATCTTTTTGCCCTAATTTTCTCTAGGGTGGTTTCAAACCGGCGGGAAAGTCGCGCCAATTTTACCCGATGCGTTGGTTATTGAAAAATAAAAAGCAGATTCCGCAGCCAATGCTGAGGTAAAATGAAAGCTGTGCTGTGATTGGTTGCTATTTTTTATACTGTTAAGGTAACATGAAAGCTGTGCTGTGATTGGTTGCTATATATTATACTGCTGAGGCAACATGAAAGCTGTGCTGTGATTGGTTGATACTTCTTATACTACTCAGGTTACATGAAAGCTGTGCTGCGATTGGTTGCTATATATTATACTGGGAAGATCCTAGCAATACTGAGAATAAAGAAAATAAAACACATCATAGGCTGAAGAAATTATACACACGGCATGTCTTTTCTTCAGCCTTACATGACTATATATCTATATATGTATACATCCATATATTTGGGTAGAAATCCATAAAAATATATATCGATATATATGTATTTCTATATATTTATATAGATATTTATCTATACACAGAGACAGATAGATAGATAGATAGATAGATAGATAGATAGATAGATAGATAGGATAGATAGGATAGATAGGATAGATAGGATAGATAGATAGATAGACTGTATGCAATAACCCTGGATGTCTGACAGTTGAAGCTGACTGGTGATGTCAGTAAGGCTCTATTATGACACGTACAGCTTGGAACCATAAATACTCATGTACGGCTGCCATTTACAGCCAGTCTCCATTGGAGATGGAAGTGGGCAGAAATCTACTGGCCTATCTTCCTATTCTGACTCAATAACATGGCTGTAAGCGTATCGGCTGAAGTAACTTCTCTTGTAGTTATGAACCAGTACTCACAGAAGATATATGTTGTCAGACAGCATCCAACTCCACTGCAGAGGCATGGGAGAAGATTCCAGGGTTTATTCAGGTAGAAATCTTGTATAATGCACATTCAGCAGTAGGTAAAAAGAATGATGATTAGCCAAAGCACAGAGTAGAGACCTAGCACATAGGCTATAGACAGGAAACTCCCTAGCAGGAGGAAGGGGAGGAGTTATGCAATACAGGGGGTACAGAGAACCAGAAGGGACAAACTAAAGAAGGCAAACACTTGCAGATACAGTACAGGTTATACATGTCAATGAATAGAGTCAGGTAGATGAGACATGACACTTCCCAAGACGCCACAGCAGCCGGACAAATTGTATGTTCGACAGAATGGCTGTTTTATTCAGCCCATAAGGGTGACTACCCACTACAGTTTTTTTTTTCACTGCGAAATTCGCAGCAGTTTTTTTTCTGCAGGGGTCTATGGGACTTGTAATGTTAAAATCGCAATCGCGCAAAATCGCGATTTTAACTGGAAGCAAAACAACAACACACACACCCTACGTCTGTATGCTCCACGTATTCGGGTCATGGGCGTATGTACAGTGGGTGCGGTCGCACCTGGGACCCGGAGCCCTAGGGGGCCCATAAAGTCTCTCTTTCCCACATTGTAAACCAATGCTATCAATGAAGCTTTATAGTTGGGGGCCCAGTTCCAGACTTCGTACTGGAGCCCCACAGCTTCAAGTTACACCTCCGTATTAGGATAATGCTAGGCCATTCCAACCAGCCTGTGTGAGTGACCTACAGTCGCTGCTAGTTCAAAAGCGGCAAGCATGCAGGCTGGCCCCTGATGCGTGCTTCAGAGCCAACGCTTATAGATGGAGCGACATTCGGGGAGCAAAGAACTCCAATGAACGGATGTCTACTTTAAAAGGATGTATTGCTTTATTCAATGCCTAGACACAGCAACAGTTCAACGGCTCGATAAAGACCGCAGTCAATAAAGGAAATAAAGAAATGTGTCTGTTTAATGTAAACTTGCATGGGAAACGTTTGCGAGCCACTGACTGACTGAATGCTGCTGGTGCCGCTGCTGCATGTCTGAAACGTGGTCTGACGTTACATGCACCACCAGGAATAAGGCCTTGCCTATAAGCATTCCCCAGCTGGCAAAAA
The DNA here is from genome assembly GCF_035609145.1 of Eleutherodactylus coqui. Classification (NCBI taxonomy): domain Eukaryota; kingdom Metazoa; phylum Chordata; class Amphibia; order Anura; family Eleutherodactylidae; genus Eleutherodactylus; species Eleutherodactylus coqui. Next base: position 151,431 of record NW_027101742.1, on the reverse strand, counting down.
CGGAACATCCCTGCCTATTCCTCACCGTGGAAGGACAGAACCTACCTTTTTAAAAAAAAAAAAAATAGGCCACAGCGGCAGCCAACTGGATTTTGGTAGGCCGCTGTCTCCCCCTTGTGTGCTGCATTCAAAATGCACTCTGCTAAAAATAAAAAGGATCCAGTTCTGTGGCTTCTCGGAGGAGATAGGGGTTCCCCACCTCCCGTCTCCGAGCTGCAGCGGAGACTGACTAACATGGCTGCCAAGTCTGGTATTTATACTTCTAAATTGATGACATCACAATGCAGTGACATCAGCCTGCCAGACACCTGGCTCATTTGCATACAGTGTGTATGTATGTATGTATGTATGAATGAATCTATCTATTTATTTATTAATTATGTAGATTATAGATATAGATTATATCTGAATTATAGATTTTGTGCATATAGATAAAAGATAGATTTTAGATGAGATATATATATATATATATATATCTACATACATACACAAACACATATAGCTGTATTATGTATATATGTAGATTCTATAATGTATGTTGATTATATAATAGATCTATTGATTGATAGATAGATAGATAATCCATAGATCTATTATATAATTAATATAGATGATAGAATCTACATAGATATAAATAATCTAAAATCTATCATCTGGATATAATGTATGTCTATAATCTACACTATCTATCTATCGCTATACAAATAGCAAGATTTATTTCTCTATATAATCTATAGTTATGGATGGATGGATGGATGGATGGATGGATTTATTTATGTATGGCGGGAAAAATAAAAAAAAAGGCCTGCTGTACATTTAAACTTCTTCAGATGACCATGCTGATCTATTCTTATTCTTACTAAGGTCTACTAATGCCAGCCCAGGGGAAGCCAATAAAGCCCTATGGGGTCGAAGCCAATTTTCCTCATTTTTGGGAAAAAGTTTCCGTCCGTCCCCACTCGAAATGCGTCCACCAAAAGAGATCTCTCAAAACGACCGACGGACGCACCTTCAGAGGCAAACTAGTGCTTGCTTCTAGTGTCATCGCGTGCTTAACCATCCTGCGTAGGGAGGTGACGAGTCCTGCAGGCTCTGCAAGCCTAGGATGCGTGAGCGCGGTGCAAGAGGAAGGACTGAGGAGGATGTGAGGGGGCGCGGTTGAGAAAGCGTTGGGTGGGGCTATGCAAAGGTCTTCCAGCTCCCTCAGTGCATTGTGGGTGCGCCCGGAGTGCTGCCTGAGCGTGTTGCATCTGATACGTCCCCTATCTGGGGATCATATATTAAAGGGAGCATAGGTGCAGCACGTTTCTGTAAAACTAATAGAGGGCGCTGCAATGTTACTGTAGAAACCAATGGACAGCATGGCAGGTAGCTATACATAGATTTTAATGACGACGACTGCCAAGGCTAAAGCCCGTGTATATTCCATAGACTATAGCTATCTCCAGGATAGCTGCATGCGCAGTCGCGCCATTGTCTCGCACGGCTGCTTTCATTCCGCGCTTCCTGAGAAGGCAATGTACGCATACGTCACTAGTGACGTATGCGTACATTGACCTGAAGGAAGCGGAAGGTAGCGCAATGTACGCTTTTTGACCGGATGGAGGAAAATCAGGTTGCTGGAGGTCACGTGACCGAAGTGACAAGCGGCTCCAGGAGAAGATTTGGGATAAGAAGAAGAGGTAAGCAGGCTGCCTGGGGAGCAATAGGTAAGTATATATTTTTTTGTTTTTAATGACAGAACCCCTTTAAGGCTCTATTATGACACTTTTCGAACCGTGGTATGGTTACATGTGGGGAGTGTGGTGACAATACGGTTACACTAGGAAAGTGGGCTTACATGAGGGGAGCGTGGAGGCGGTGCGGCTACACAAGGGGACTGTGATGGAACCCCTAACAATAATCTGTGCCGTGTCATTTCCATAAATGTCATAGAAGGTAATGAAAATGAAGTGAACAGTTTAGCATACAGTAATTCCCCTTTCACATGGGCCAAAACTCTCACTTACCCAAAGTAAGCTCTGTTAGACTACACATGTGATACTGGACAATGCGCCCATCTCCTCAGCCCTAGTTGGCCTGTGGTTCACATTCCTATGTGGGTCAGAAGCGGTGTTGTGTCTCCTTAAGGAGAGCACCCAAAAAGTATGTGGAGACACCCATGGGGTAAATGGGTCAGGGGATGGTATAGTCACTACCCAAGCACTGCACACAGAAGAGGGGTTTGAGAACCTAAAAAATGAGTAAGAAAACTTATAAGGTGATGCTAGCTCCTCTGGGATATCTATGCAAATAAGGATAAGAAAATACCTCTATAGCGCCATCTATTGGATGCAGCATTCCTTCAAATCCAAGTGATTTATCACAAGCCTTAACAATGATTGGGAATATTAAACCAAGCCAGGAAGCCATGCACAGACAGACTGTTTCATGGTGATTGCCCCTCCTCAGTGTGCAGCAGGCGTCTGGCTTAGGGTGCATTCACACGAACGTATATCGGCTCGGTTTTCACGCCGAGCCGATATACGTCGTCCTCATCTGCGGGGGGGGGGGGGGGGGCTGGAAGAGCCAGGAGCGAGAACTGAGCTCCCACCTCCTCTCTGCCTCCTCTCCACCCCCTCTCCGCCCCTCTGCCATGCTGTCCATTGGTTTCTACAGTAACATAACAGCGCCCTCTATTGGTTTTACAGAAACGTGCTGCACCTCCTATTGGATTTACCCAAATTACAGCACCATAGAGATTAGCGGGTCACCTCCCAGTTCTCCATCTTTTTGCCCTAATTTTCTCTAGGGTGGTTTCAAACCGGCGGGAAAGTCGCGCCAATTTTACCCGATGCGTTGGTTATTGAAAAATAAAAAGCAGATTCCGCAGCCAATGCTGAGGTAAAATGAAAGCTGTGCTGTGATTGGTTGCTATTTTTTATACTGTTAAGGTAACATGAAAGCTGTGCTGTGATTGGTTGCTATATATTATACTGCTGAGGCAACATGAAAGCTGTGCTGTGATTGGTTGATACTTCTTATACTACTCAGGTTACATGAAAGCTGTGCTGCGATTGGTTGCTATATATTATACTGGGAAGATCCTAGCAATACTGAGAATAAAGAAAATAAAACACATCATAGGCTGAAGAAATTATACACACGGCATGTCTTTTCTTCAGCCTTACATGACTATATATCTATATATGTATACATCCATATATTTGGGTAGAAATCCATAAAAATATATATCGATATATATGTATTTCTATATATTTATATAGATATTTATCTATACACAGAGACAGATAGATAGATAGATAGATAGATAGATAGATAGATAGATAGATAGACTGTATGCAATAACCCTGGATGTCTGACAGTTGAAGCTGACTGGTGATGTCAGTAAGGCTCTATTATGACACGTACAGCTTGGAACCATAAATACTCATGTACGGCTGCCATTTACAGCCAGTCTCCATTGGAGATGGAAGTGGGCAGAAATCTACTGGCCTATCTTCCTATTCTGACTCAATAACATGGCTGTAAGCGTATCGGCTGAAGTAACTTCTCTTGTAGTTATGAACCAGTACTCACAGAAGATATATGTTGTCAGACAGCATCCAACTCCACTGCAGAGGCATGGGAGAAGATTCCAGGGTTTATTCAGGTAGAAATCTTGTATAATGCACATTCAGCAGTAGGTAAAAAGAATGATGATTAGCCAAAGCACAGAGTAGAGACCTAGCACATAGGCTATAGACAGGAAACTCCCTAGCAGGAGGAAGGGGAGGAGTTATGCAATACAGGGGGTACAGAGAACCAGAAGGGACAAACTAAAGAAGGCAAACACTTGCAGATACAGTACAGGTTATACATGTCAATGAATAGAGTCAGGTAGATGAGACATGACACTTCCCAAGACGCCACAGCAGCCGGACAAATTGTATGTTCGACAGAATGGCTGTTTTATTCAGCCCATAAGGGTGACTACCCACTACAGTTTTTTTTTTCACTGCGAAATTCGCAGCAGTTTTTTTTCTGCAGGGGTCTATGGGACTTGTAATGTTAAAATCGCAATCGCGCAAAATCGCGATTTTAACTGGAAGCAAAACAACAACACACACACCCTACGTCTGTATGCTCCACGTATTCGGGTCATGGGCGTATGTACAGTGGGTGCGGTCGCACCTGGGACCCGGAGCCCTAGGGGGCCCATAAAGTCTCTCTTTCCCACATTGTAAACCAATGCTATCAATGAAGCTTTATAGTTGGGGGCCCAGTTCCAGACTTCGTACTGGAGCCCCACAGCTTCAAGTTACACCTCCGTATTAGGATAATGCTAGGCCATTCCAACCAGCCTGTGTGAGTGACCTACAGTCGCTGCTAGTTCAAAAGCGGCAAGCATGCAGGCTGGCCCCTGATGCGTGCTTCAGAGCCAACGCTTATAGATGGAGCGACATTCGGGGAGCAAAGAACTCCAATGAACGGATGTCTACTTTAAAAGGATGTATTGCTTTATTCAATGCCTAGACACAGCAACAGTTCAACGGCTCGATAAAGACCGCAGTCAATAAAGGAAATAAAGAAATGTGTCTGTTTAATGTAAACTTGCATGGGAAACGTTTGCGAGCCACTGACTGACTGAATGCTGCTGGTGCCGCTGCTGCATGTCTGAAACGTGGTCTGACGTTACATGCACCACCAGGAATAAGGCCTTGCCTATAAGCATTCCCCAGCTGGCAAAAACGGAACATCCCTGCCTATTCCTCACCGTGGAAGGACAGAACCTACCTTTTTAAAAAAAAAAAAAATAGGCCACAGCGGCAGCCAACTGGATTTTGGTAGGCCGCTGTCTCCCCCTTGTGTGCTGCATTCAAAATGCACTCTGCTAAAAATAAAAAGGATCCAGTTCTGTGGCTTCTCGGAGGAGATAGGGGTTCCCCACCTCCCGTCTCCGAGCTGCAGCGGAGACTGACTAACATGGCTGCCAAGTCTGGTATTTATACTTCTAAATTGATGACATCACAATGCAGTGACATCAGCCTGCCAGACACCTGGCTCATTTGCATACAGTGTGTATGTATGTATGTATGTATGAATGAATCTATCTATTTATTTATTAATTATGTAGATTATAGATATAGATTATATCTGAATTATAGATTTTGTGCATATAGATAAAAGATAGATTTTAGATGAGATATATATATATATATATATATCTACATACATACACAAACACATATAGCTGTATTATGTATATATGTAGATTCTATAATGTATGTTGATTATATAATAGATCTATTGATTGATAGATAGATAGATAATCCATAGATCTATTATATAATTAATATAGATGATAGAATCTACATAGATATAAATAATCTAAAATCTATCATCTTGATATAATGTATGTCTATAATCTACACTATCTATCTATCGCTATACAAATAGCAAGATTTATTTCTCTATATAATCTATAGTTATGGATGGATGGATGGATGGATGGATGGATTTATTTATGTATGGCGGGAAAAATAAAAAAAAAGGCCTGCTGTACATTTAAACTTCTTCAGATGACCATGCTGATCTATTCTTATTCTTACTAAGGTCTACTAATGCCAGCCCAGGGGAAGCCAATAAAGCCCTATGGGGTCGAAGCCAATTTTCCTCATTTTTGGGAAAAAGTTTCCGTCCGTCCCCACTCGAAATGCGTCCACCAAAAGAGATCTCTCAAAACGACCGACGGACGCACCTTCAGAGGCAAACTAGTGCTTGCTTCTAGTGTCATCGCGTGCTTAACCATCCTGCGTAGGGAGGTGACGAGTCCTGCAGGCTCTGCAAGCCTAGGATGCGTGAGCGCGGTGCAAGAGGAAGGACTGAGGAGGATGTGAGGGGGCGCGGTTGAGAAAGCGTTGGGTGGGGCTATGCAAAGGTCTTCCAGCTCCCTCAGTGCATTGTGGGTGCGCCCGGAGTGCTGCCTGAGCGTGTTGCATCTGATACGTCCCCTATCTGGGGATCATATATTAAAGGGAGCATAGGTGCAGCACGTTTCTGTAAAACTAATAGAGGGCGCTGCAATGTTACTGTAGAAACCAATGGACAGCATGGCAGGTAGCTATACATAGATTTTAATGACGACGACTGCCAAGGCTAAAGCCCGTGTATATTCCATAGACTATAGCTATCTCCAGGATAGCTGCATGCGCAGTCGCGCCATTGTCTCGCACGGCTGCTTTCATTCCGCGCTTCCTGAGAAGGCAATGTACGCATACGTCACTAGTGACGTATGCGTACATTGACCTGAAGGAAGCGGAAGGTAGCGCAATGTACGCTTTTTGACCGGATGGAGGAAAATCAGGTTGCTGGAGGTCACGTGACCGAAGTGACAAGCGGCTCCAGGAGAAGATTTGGGATAAGAAGAAGAGGTAAGCAGGCTGCCTGGGGAGCAATAGGTAAGTATATATTTTTTTGTTTTTAATGACAGAACCCCTTTAAGGCTCTATTATGACACTTTTCGAACCGTGGTATGGTTACATGTGGGGAGTGTGGTGACAATACGGTTACACTAGGAAAGTGGGCTTACATGAGGGGAGCGTGGAGGCGGTGCGGCTACACAAGGGGACTGTGATGGAACCCCTAACAATAATCTGTGCCGTGTCATTTCCATAAATGTCATAGAAGGTAATGAAAATGAAGTGAACAGTTTAGCATACAGTAATTCCCCTTTCACATGGGCCAAAACTCTCACTTACCCAAAGTAAGCTCTGTTAGACTACACATGTGATACTGGACAATGCGCCCATCTCCTCAGCCCTAGTTGGCCTGTGGTTCACATTCCTATGTGGGTCAGAAGCGGTGTTGTGTCTCCTTAAGGAGAGCACCCAAAAAGTATGTGGAGACACCCATGGGGTAAATGGGTCAGGGGATGGTATAGTCACTACCCAAGCACTGCACACAGAAGAGGGGTTTGAGAACCTAAAAAATGAGTAAGAAAACTTATAAGGTGATGCTAGCTCCTCTGGGATATCTATGCAAATAAGGATAAGAAAATACCTCTATAGCGCCATCTATTGGATGCAGCATTCCTTCAAATCCAAGTGATTTATCACAAGCCTTAACAATGATTGGGAATATTAAACCAAGCCAGGAAGCCATGCACAGACAGACTGTTTCATGGTGATTGCCCCTCCTCAGTGTGCAGCAGGCGTCTGGCTTAGGGTGCATTCACACGAACGTATATCGGCTCGGTTTTCACGCCGAGCCGATATACGTCGTCCTCATCTGCGGGGGGGGGGGGGGGGGGCTGGAAGAGCCAGGAGCGAGAACTGAGCTCCCACCTCCTCTCTGCCTCCTCTCCACCCCCTCTCCGCCCCTCTGCCATGCTGTCCATTGGTTTCTACAGTAACATAACAGCGCCCTCTATTGGTTTTACAGAAACGTGCTGCACCTCCTATTGGATTTACCCAAATTACAGCACCATAGAGATTAGCGGGTCACCTCCCAGTTCTCCATCTTTTTGCCCTAATTTTCTCTAGGGTGGTTTCAAACCGGCGGGAAAGTCGCGCCAATTTTACCCGATGCGTTGGTTATTGAAAAATAAAAAGCAGATTCCGCAGCCAATGCTGAGGTAAAATGAAAGCTGTGCTGTGATTGGTTGCTATTTTTTATACTGTTAAGGTAACATGAAAGCTGTGCTGTGATTGGTTGCTATATATTATACTGCTGAGGCAACATGAAAGCTGTGCTGTGATTGGTTGATACTTCTTATACTACTCAGGTTACATGAAAGCTGTGCTGCGATTGGTTGCTATATATTATACTGGGAAGATCCTAGCAATACTGAGAATAAAGAAAATAAAACACATCATAGGCTGAAGAAATTATACACACGGCATGTCTTTTCTTCAGCCTTACATGACTATATATCTATATATGTATACATCCATATATTTGGGTAGAAATCCATAAAAATATATATCGATATATATGTATTTCTATATATTTATATAGATATTTATCTATACACAGAGACAGATAGATAGATAGATAGATAGATAGATAGATAGATAGATAGATAGACTGTATGCAATAACCCTGGATGTCTGACAGTTGAAGCTGACTGGTGATGTCAGTAAGGCTCTATTATGACACGTACAGCTTGGAACCATAAATACTCATGTACGGCTGCCATTTACAGCCAGTCTCCATTGGAGATGGAAGTGGGCAGAAATCTACTGGCCTATCTTCCTATTCTGACTCAATAACATGGCTGTAAGCGTATCGGCTGAAGTAACTTCTCTTGTAGTTATGAACCAGTACTCACAGAAGATATATGTTGTCAGACAGCATCCAACTCCACTGCAGAGGCATGGGAGAAGATTCCAGGGTTTATTCAGGTAGAAATCTTGTATAATGCACATTCAGCAGTAGGTAAAAAGAATGATGATTAGCCAAAGCACAGAGTAGAGACCTAGCACATAGGCTATAGACAGGAAACTCCCTAGCAGGAGGAAGGGGAGGAGTTATGCAATACAGGGGGTACAGAGAACCAGAAGGGACAAACTAAAGAAGGCAAACACTTGCAGATACAGTACAGGTTATACATGTCAATGAATAGAGTCAGGTAGATGAGACATGACACTTCCCAAGACGCCACAGCAGCCGGACAAATTGTATGTTCGACAGAATGGCTGTTTTATTCAGCCCATAAGGGTGACTACCCACTACAGTTTTTTTTTTCACTGCGAAATTCGCAGCAGTTTTTTTTCTGCAGGGGTCTATGGGACTTGTAATGTTAAAATCGCAATCGCGCAAAATCGCGATTTTAACTGGAAGCAAAACAACAACACACACACCCTACGTCTGTATGCTCCACGTATTCGGGTCATGGGCGTATGTACAGTGGGTGCGGTCGCACCTGGGACCCGGAGCCCTAGGGGGCCCATAAAGTCTCTCTTTCCCACATTGTAAACCAATGCTATCAATGAAGCTTTATAGTTGGGGGCCCAGTTCCAGACTTCGTACTGGAGCCCCACAGCTTCAAGTTACACCTCCGTATTAGGATAATGCTAGGCCATTCCAACCAGCCTGTGTGAGTGACCTACAGTCGCTGCTAGTTCAAAAGCGGCAAGCATGCAGGCTGGCCCCTGATGCGTGCTTCAGAGCCAACGCTTATAGATGGAGCGACATTCGGGGAGCAAAGAACTCCAATGAACGGATGTCTACTTTAAAAGGATGTATTGCTTTATTCAATGCCTAGACACAGCAACAGTTCAACGGCTCGATAAAGACCGCAGTCAATAAAGGAAATAAAGAAATGTGTCTGTTTAATGTAAACTTGCATGGGAAACGTTTGCGAGCCACTGACTGACTGAATGCTGCTGGTGCCGCTGCTGCATGTCTGAAACGTGGTCTGACGTTACATGCACCACCAGGAATAAGGCCTTGCCTATAAGCATTCCCCAGCTGGCAAAAACGGAACATCCCTGCCTATTCCTCACCGTGGAAGGACAGAACCTACCTTTTTAAAAAAAAAAAAAATAGGCCACAGCGGCAGCCAACTGGATTTTGGTAGGCCGCTGTCTCCCCCTTGTGTGCTGCATTCAAAATGCACTCTGCTAAAAATAAAAAGGATCCAGTTCTGTGGCTTCTCGGAGGAGATAGGGGTTCCCCACCTCCCGTCTCCGAGCTGCAGCGGAGACTGACTAACATGGCTGCCAAGTCTGGTATTTATACTTCTAAATTGATGACATCACAATGCAGTGACATCAGCCTGCCAGACACCTGGCTCATTTGCATACAGTGTGTATGTATGTATGTATGTATGAATGAATCTATCTATTTATTTATTAATTATGTAGATTATAGATATAGATTATATCTGAATTATAGATTTTGTGCATATAGATAAAAGATAGATTTTAGATGAGATATATATATATATATATATATCTACATACATACACAAACACATATAGCTGTATTATGTATATATGTAGATTCTATAATGTATGTTGATTATATAATAGATCTATTGATTGATAGATAGATAGATAATCCATAGATCTATTATATAATTAATATAGATGATAGAATCTACATAGATATAAATAATCTAAAATCTATCATCTGGATATAATGTATGTCTATAATCTACACTATCTATCTATCGCTATACAAATAGCAAGATTTATTTCTCTATATAATCTATAGTTATGGATGGATGGATGGATGGATGGATGGATGGATTTATTTATGTATGGCGGGAAAAATAAAAAAAAAGGCCTGCTGTACACTTAAACTTCTTCAGATGACCATGCTGATCTATTCTTATTCTTACTAAGGTCTACTAATGCCAGCCCAGGGGAAGCCAATAAAGCCCTATGGGGTCGAAGCCAATTTTCCTCATTTTTGGGAAAAAGTTTCCGTCCGTCCCCACTCGAAATGCGTCCACCAAAAGAGATCTCTCAAAACGACCGACGGACGCACCTTCAGAGGCAAACTAGTGCTTGCTTCTAGTGTCATCGCGTGCTTAACCATCCTGCGTAGGGAGGTGACGAGTCCTGCAGGCTCTGCAAGCCTAGGATGCGTGAGCGCGGTGCAAGAGGAAGGACTGAGGAGGATGTGAGGGGGCGCGGTTGAGAAAGCGTTGGGTGGGGCTATGCAAAGGTCTTCCAGCTCCCTCAGTGCATTGTGGGTGCGCCCGGAGTGCTGCCTGAGCGTGTTGCATCTGATACGTCCCCTATCTGGGGATCATATATTAAAGGGAGCATAGGTGCAGCACGTTTCTGTAAAACTAATAGAGGGCGCTGCAATGTTACTGTAGAAACCAATGGACAGCATGGCAGGTAGCTATACATAGATTTTAATGACGACGACTGCCAAGGCTAAAGCCCGTGTATATTCCATAGACTATAGCTATCTCCAGGATAGCTGCATGCGCAGTCGCGCCATTGTCTCGCACGGCTGCTTTCATTCCGCGCTTCCTGAGAAGGCAATGTACGCATACGTCACTAGTGACGTATGCGTACATTGACCTGAAGGAAGCGGAAGGTAGCGCAATGTACGCTTTTTGACCGGATGGAGGAAAATCAGGTTGCTGGAGGTCACGTGACCGAAGTGACAAGCGGCTCCAGGAGAAGATTTGGGATAAGAAGAAGAGGTAAGCAGGCTGCCTGGGGAGCAATAGGTAAGTATATATTTTTTTGTTTTTAATGACAGAACCCCTTTAAGGCTCTATTATGACACTTTTCGAACCGTGGTATGGTTACATGTGGGGAGTGTGGTGACAATACGGTTACACTAGGAAAGTGGGCTTACATGAGGGGAGCGTGGAGGCGGTGCGGCTACACAAGGGGACTGTGATGGAACCCCTAACAATAATCTGTGCCGTGTCATTTCCATAAATGTCATAGAAGGTAATGAAAATGAAGTGAACAGTTTAGCATACAGTAATTCCCCTTTCACATGGGCCAAAACTCTCACTTACCCAAAGTAAGCTCTGTTAGACTACACATGTGATACTGGACAATGCGCCCATCTCCTCAGCCCTAGTTGGCCTGTGGTTCACATTCCTATGTGGGTCAGAAGCGGTGTTGTGTCTCCTTAAGGAGAGCACCCAAAAAGTATGTGGAGACACCCATGGGGTAAATGGGTCAGGGGATGGTATAGTCACTACCCAAGCACTGCACACAGAAGAGGGGTTTGAGAACCTAAAAAATGAGTAAGAAAACTTATAAGGTGATGCTAGCTCCTCTGGGATATCTATGCAAATAAGGATAAGAAAATACCTCTATAGCGCCATCTATTGGATGCAGCATTCCTTCAAATCCAAGTGATTTATCACAAGCCTTAACAATGATTGGGAATATTAAACCAAGCCAGGAAGCCATGCACAGACAGACTGTTTCATGGTGATTGCCCCTCCTCAGTGTGCAGCAGGCGTCTGGCTTAGGGTGCATTCACACGAACGTATATCGGCTCGGTTTTCACGCCGAGCCGATATACGTCGTCCTCATCTGCGGGGGGGGGGGGGGGGGCTGGAAGAGCCAGGAGCGAGAACTGAGCTCCCACCTCCTCTCTGCCTCCTCTCCACCCCCTCTCCGCCCCTCTGCCATGCTGTCCATTGGTTTCTACAGTAACATAACAGCGCCCTCTATTGGTTTTACAGAAACGTGCTGCACCTCCTATTGGATTTACCCAAATTACAGCACCATAGAGATTAGCGGGTCACCTCCCAGTTCTCCATCTTTTTGCCCTAATTTTCTCTAGGGTGGTTTCAAACCGGCGGGAAAGTCGCGCCAATTTTACCCGATGCGTTGGTTATTGAAAAATAAAAAGCAGATTCCGCAGCCAATGCTGAGGTAAAATGAAAGCTGTGCTGTGATTGGTTGCTATTTTTTATACTGTTAAGGTAACATGAAAGCTGTGCTGTGATTGGTTGCTATATATTATACTGCTGAGGCAACATGAAAGCTGTGCTGTGATTGGTTGATACTTCTTATACTACTCAGGTTACATGAAAGCTGTGCTGCGATTGGTTGCTATATATTATACTGGGAAGATCCTAGCAATACTGAGAATAAAGAAAATAAAACACATCATAGGCTGAAGAAATTATACACACGGCATGTCTTTTCTTCAGCCTTACATGACTATATATCTATATATGTATACATCCATATATTTGGGTAGAAATCCATAAAAATATATATCGATATATATGTATTTCTATATATTTATATAGATATTTATCTATACACAGAGACAGATAGATAGATAGATAGATAGATAGATAGATAGACTGTATGCAATAACCCTGGATGTCTGACAGTTGAAGCTGACTGGTGATGTCAGTAAGGCTCTATTATGACACGTACAGCTTGGAACCATAAATACTCATGTACGGCTGCCATTTACAGCCAGTCTCCATTGGAGATGGAAGTGGGCAGAAATCTACTGGCCTATCTTCCTATTCTGACTCAATAACATGGCTGTAAGCGTATCGGCTGAAGTAACTTCTCTTGTAGTTATGAACCAGTACTCACAGAAGATATATGTTGTCAGACAGCATCCAACTCCACTGCAGAGGCATGGGAGAAGATTCCAGGGTTTATTCAGGTAGAAATCTTGTATAATGCACATTCAGCAGTAGGTAAAAAGAATGATGATTAGCCAAAGCACAGAGTAGAGACCTAGCACATAGGCTATAGACAGGAAACTCCCTAGCAGGAGGAAGGGGAGGAGTTATGCAATACAGGGGGTACAGAGAACCAGAAGGGACAAACTAAAGAAGGCAAACACTTGCAGATACAGTACAGGTTATACATGTCAATGAATAGAGTCAGGTAGATGAGACATGACACTTCCCAAGACGCCACAGCAGCCGGACAAATTGTATGTTCGACAGAATGGCTGTTTTATTCAGCCCATAAGGGTGACTACCCACTACAGTTTTTTTTTTCACTGCGAAATTCGCAGCAGTTTTTTTTCTGCAGGGGTCTATGGGACTTGTAATGTTAAAATCGCAATCGCGCAAAATCGCGATTTTAACTGGAAGCAAAACAACAACACACACACCCTACGTCTGTATGCTCCACGTATTCGGGTCATGGGCGTATGTACAGTGGGTGCGGTCGCACCTGGGACCCGGAGCCCTAGGGGGCCCATAAAGTCTCTCTTTCCCACATTGTAAACCAATGCTATCAATGAAGCTTTATAGTTGGGGGCCCAGTTCCAGACTTCGTACTGGAGCCCCACAGCTTCAAGTTACACCTCCGTATTAGGATAATGCTAGGCCATTCCAACCAGCCTGTGTGAGTGACCTACAGTCGCTGCTAGTTCAAAAGCGGCAAGCATGCAGGCTGGCCCCTGATGCGTGCTTCAGAGCCAACGCTTATAGATGGAGCGACATTCGGGGAGCAAAGAACTCCAATGAACGGATGTCTACTTTAAAAGGATGTATTGCTTTATTCAATGCCTAGACACAGCAACAGTTCAACGGCTCGATAAAGACCGCAGTCAATAAAGGAAATAAAGAAATGTGTCTGTTTAATGTAAACTTGCATGGGAAACGTTTGCGAGCCACTGACTGACTGAATGCTGCTGGTGCCGCTGCTGCATGTCTGAAACGTGGTCTGACGTTACATGCACCACCAGGAATAAGGCCTTGCCTATAAGCATTCCCCAGCTGGCAAAAACGGAACATCCCTGCCTATTCCTCACCGTGGAAGGACAGAACCTACCTTTTTAAAAAAAAAAAAAATAGGCCACAGCGGCAGCCAACTGGATTTTGGTAGGCCGCTGTCTCCCCCTTGTGTGCTGCATTCAAAATGCACTCTGCTAAAAATAAAAAGGATCCAGTTCTGTGGCTTCTCGGAGGAGATAGGGGTTCCCCACCTCCCGTCTCCGAGCTGCAGCGGAGACTGACTAACATGGCTGCCAAGTCTGGTATTTATACTTCTAAATTGATGACATCACAATGCAGTGACATCAGCCTGCCAGACACCTGGCTCATTTGCATACAGTGTGTATGTATGTATGTATGTATGAATGAATCTATCTATTTATTTATTAATTATGTAGATTATAGATATAGATTATATCTGAATTATAGATTTTGTGCATATAGATAAAAGATAGATTTTAGATGAGATATATATATATATATATATATCTACATACATACACAAACACATATAGCTGTATTATGTATATATGTAGATTCTATAATGTATGTTGATTATATAATAGATCTATTGATTGATAGATAGATAGATAATCCATAGATCTATTATATAATTAATATAGATGATAGAATCTACATAGATATAAATAATCTAAAATCTATCATCTGGATATAATGTATGTCTATAATCTACACTATCTATCTATCGCTATACAAATAGCAAGATTTATTTCTCTATATAATCTATAGTTATGGATGGATGGATGGATGGATGGATGGATGGATTTATTTATGTATGGCGGGAAAAATAAAAAAAAAGGCCTGCTGTACACTTAAACTTCTTCAGATGACCATGCTGATCTATTCTTATTCTTACTAAGGTCTACTAATGCCAGCCCAGGGGAAGCCAATAAAGCCCTATGGGGTCGAAGCCAATTTTCCTCATTTTTGGGAAAAAGTTTCCGTCCGTCCCCACTCGAAATGCGTCCACCAAAAGAGATCTCTCAAAACGACCGACGGACGCACCTTCAGAGGCAAACTAGTGCTTGCTTCTAGTGTCATCGCGTGCTTAACCATCCTGCGTAGGGAGGTGACGAGTCCTGCAGGCTCTGCAAGCCTAGGATGCGTGAGCGCGGTGCAAGAGGAAGGACTGAGGAGGATGTGAGGGGGCGCGGTTGAGAAAGCGTTGGGTGGGGCTATGCAAAGGTCTTCCAGCTCCCTCAGTGCATTGTGGGTGCGCCCGGAGTGCTGCCTGAGCGTGTTGCATCTGATACGTCCCCTATCTGGGGATCATATATTAAAGGGAGCATAGGTGCAGCACGTTTCTGTAAAACTAATAGAGGGCGCTGCAATGTTACTGTAGAAACCAATGGACAGCATGGCAGGTAGCTATACATAGATTTTAATGACGACGACTGCCAAGGCTAAAGCCCGTGTATATTCCATAGACTATAGCTATCTCCAGGATAGCTGCATGCGCAGTCGCGCCATTGTCTCGCACGGCTGCTTTCATTCCGCGCTTCCTGAGAAGGCAATGTACGCATACGTCACTAGTGACGTATGCGTACATTGACCTGAAGGAAGCAGAAGGTAGCGCAATGTACGCTTTTTGACCGGATGGAGGAAAATCAGGTTGCTGGAGGTCACGTGACCGAAGTGACAAGCGGCTCCAGGAGAAGATTTGGGATAAGAAGAAGAGGTAAGCAGGCTGCCTGGGGAGCAATAGGTAAGTATATATTTTTTTGTTTTTAATGACAGAACCCCTTTAAGGCTCTATTATGACACTTTTCGAACCGTGGTATGGTTACATGTGGGGAGTGTGGTGACAATACGGTTACACTAGGAAAGTGGGCTTACATGAGGGGAGCGTGGAGGCGGTGCGGCTACACAAGGGGACTGTGATGGAACCCCTAACAATAATCTGTGCCGTGTCATTTCCATAAATGTCATAGAAGGTAATGAAAATGAAGTGAACAGTTTAGCATACAGTAATTCCCCTTTCACATGGGCCAAAACTCTCACTTACCCAAAGTAAGCTCTGTTAGACTACACATGTGATACTGGACAATGCGCCCATCTCCTCAGCCCTAGTTGGCCTGTGGTTCACATTCCTATGTGGGTCAGAAGCGGTGTTGTGTCTCCTTAAGGAGAGCACCCAAAAAGTATGTGGAGACACCCATGGGGTAAATGGGTCAGGGGATGGTATAGTCACTACCCAAGCACTGCACACAGAAGAGGGGTTTGAGAACCTAAAAAATGAGTAAGAAAACTTATAAGGTGATGCTAGCTCCTCTGGGATATCTATGCAAATAAGGATAAGAAAATACCTCTATAGCGCCATCTATTGGATGCAGCATTCCTTCAAATCCAAGTGATTTATCACAAGCCTTAACAATGATTGGGAATATTAAACCAAGCCAGGAAGCCATGCACAGACAGACTGTTTCATGGTGATTGCCCCTCCTCAGTGTGCAGCAGGCGTCTGGCTTAGGGTGCATTCACACGAACGTATATCGGCTCGGTTTTCACGCCGAGCCGATATACGTCGTCCTCATCTGCGGGGGGGGGGGGGGGGGCTGGAAGAGCCAGGAGCGAGAACTGAGCTCCCACCTCCTCTCTGCCTCCTCTCCACCCCCTCTCCGCCCCTCTGCCATGCTGTCCATTGGTTTCTACAGTAACATAACAGCGCCCTCTATTGGTTTTACAGAAACGTGCTGCACCTCCTATTGGATTTACCCAAATTACAGCACCATAGAGATTAGCGGGTCACCTCCCAGTTCTCCATCTTTTTGCCCTAATTTTCTCTAGGGTGGTTTCAAACCGGCGGGAAAGTCGCGCCAATTTTACCCGATGCGTTGGTTATTGAAAAATAAAAAGCAGATTCCGCAGCCAATGCTGAGGTAAAATGAAAGCTGTGCTGTGATTGGTTGCTATTTTTTATACTGTTAAGGTAACATGAAAGCTGTGCTGTGATTGGTTGCTATATATTATACTGCTGAGGCAACATGAAAGCTGTGCTGTGATTGGTTGATACTTCTTATACTACTCAGGTTACATGAAAGCTGTGCTGCGATTGGTTGCTATATATTATACTGGGAAGATCCTAGCAATACTGAGAATAAAGAAAATAAAACACATCATAGGCTGAAGAAATTATACACACGGCATGTCTTTTCTTCAGCCTTACATGACTATATATCTATATATGTATACATCCATATATTTGGGTAGAAATCCATAAAAATATATATCGATATATATGTATTTCTATATATTTATATAGATATTTATCTATACACAGAGACAGATAGATAGATAGATAGATAGATAGATAGATAGACTGTATGCAATAACCCTGGATGTCTGACAGTTGAAGCTGACTGGTGATGTCAGTAAGGCTCTATTATGACACGTACAGCTTGGAACCATAAATACTCATGTACGGCTGCCATTTACAGCCAGTCTCCATTGGAGATGGAAGTGGGCAGAAATCTACTGGCCTATCTTCCTATTCTGACTCAATAACATGGCTGTAAGCGTATCGGCTGAAGTAACTTCTCTTGTAGTTATGAACCAGTACTCACAGAAGATATATGTTGTCAGACAGCATCCAACTCCACTGCAGAGGCATGGGAGAAGATTCCAGGGTTTATTCAGGTAGAAATCTTGTATAATGCACATTCAGCAGTAGGTAAAAAGAATGATGATTAGCCAAAGCACAGAGTAGAGACCTAGCACATAGGCTATAGACAGGAAACTCCCTAGCAGGAGGAAGGGGAGGAGTTATGCAATACAGGGGGTACAGAGAACCAGAAGGGACAAACTAAAGAAGGCAAACACTTGCAGATACAGTACAGGTTATACATGTCAATGAATAGAGTCAGGTAGATGAGACATGACACTTCCCAAGACGCCACAGCAGCCGGACAAATTGTATGTTCGACAGAATGGCTGTTTTATTCAGCCCATAAGGGTGACTACCCACTACAGTTTTTTTTTTCACTGCGAAATTCGCAGCAGTTTTTTTTCTGCAGGGGTCTATGGGACTTGTAATGTTAAAATCGCAATCGCGCAAAATCGCGATTTTAACTGGAAGCAAAACAACAACACACACACCCTACGTCTGTATGCTCCACGTATTCGGGTCATGGGCGTATGTACAGTGGGTGCGGTCGCACCTGGGACCCGGAGCCCTAGGGGGCCCATAAAGTCTCTCTTTCCCACATTGTAAACCAATGCTATCAATGAAGCTTTATAGTTGGGGGCCCAGTTCCAGACTTCGTACTGGAGCCCCACAGCTTCAAGTTACACCTCCGTATTAGGATAATGCTAGGCCATTCCAACCAGCCTGTGTGAGTGACCTACAGTCGCTGCTAGTTCAAAAGCGGCAAGCATGCAGGCTGGCCCCTGATGCGTGCTTCAGAGCCAACGCTTATAGATGGAGCGACATTCGGGGAGCAAAGAACTCCAATGAACGGATGTCTACTTTAAAAGGATGTATTGCTTTATTCAATGCCTAGACACAGCAACAGTTCAACGGCTCGATAAAGACCGCAGTCAATAAAGGAAATAAAGAAATGTGTCTGTTTAATGTAAACTTGCATGGGAAACGTTTGCGAGCCACTGACTGACTGAATGCTGCTGGTGCCGCTGCTGCATGTCTGAAACGTGGTCTGACGTTACATGCACCACCAGGAATAAGGCCTTGCCTATAAGCATTCCCCAGCTGGCAAAAACGGAACATCCCTGCCTATTCCTCACCGTGGAAGGACAGAACCTACCTTTTTAAAAAAAAAAAAAATAGGCCACAGCGGCAGCCAACTGGATTTTGGTAGGCCGCTGTCTCCCCCTTGTGTGCTGCATTCAAAATGCACTCTGCTAAAAATAAAAAGGATCCAGTTCTGTGGCTTCTCGGAGGAGATAGGGGTTCCCCACCTCCCGTCTCCGAGCTGCAGCGGAGACTGACTAACATGGCTGCCAAGTCTGGTATTTATACTTCTAAATTGATGACATCACAATGCAGTGACATCAGCCTGCCAGACACCTGGCTCATTTGCATACAGTGTGTATGTATGTATGTATGTATGAATGAATCTATCTATTTATTTATTAATTATGTAGATTATAGATATAGATTATATCTGAATTATAGATTTTGTGCATATAGATAAAAGATAGATTTTAGATGAGATATATATATATATATATATATATCTACATACATACACAAACACATATAGCTGTATTATGTATATATGTAGATTCTATAATGTATGTTGATTATATAATAGATCTATTGATTGATAGATAGATAGATAATCCATAGATCTATTATATAATTAATATAGATGATAGAATCTACATAGATATAAATAATCTAAAATCTATCATCTGGATATAATGTATGTCTATAATCTACACTATCTATCTATCGCTATACAAATAGCAAGATTTATTTCTCTATATAATCTATAGTTATGGATGGATGGATGGATGGATGGATGGATGGATTTATTTATGTATGGCGGGAAAAATAAAAAAAAAGGCCTGCTGTACATTTAAACTTCTTCAGATGACCATGCTGATCTATTCTTATTCTTACTAAGGTCTACTAATGCCAGCCCAGGGGAAGCCAATAAAGCCCTATGGGGTCGAAGCCAATTTTCCTCATTTTTGGGAAAAAGTTTCCGTCCGTCCCCACTCGAAATGCGTCCACCAAAAGAGATCTCTCAAAACGACCGACGGACGCACCTTCAGAGGCAAACTAGTGCTTGCTTCTAGTGTCATCGCGTGCTTAACCATCCTGCGTAGGGAGGTGACGAGTCCTGCAGGCTCTGCAAGCCTAGGATGCGTGAGCGCGGTGCAAGAGGAAGGACTGAGGAGGATGTGAGGGGGCGCGGTTGAGAAAGCGTTGGGTGGGGCTATGCAAAGGTCTTCCAGCTCCCTCAGTGCATTGTGGGTGCGCCCGGAGTGCTGCCTGAGCGTGTTGCATCTGATACGTCCCCTATCTGGGGATCATATATTAAAGGGAGCATAGGTGCAGCACGTTTCTGTAAAACTAATAGAGGGCGCTGCAATGTTACTGTAGAAACCAATGGACAGCATGGCAGGTAGCTATACATAGATTTTAATGACGACGACTGCCAAGGCTAAAGCCCGTGTATATTCCATAGACTATAGCTATCTCCAGGATAGCTGCATGCGCAGTCGCGCCATTGTCTCGCACGGCTGCTTTCATTCCGCGCTTCCTGAGAAGGCAATGTACGCATACGTCACTAGTGACGTATGCGTACATTGACCTGAAGGAAGCAGAAGGTAGCGCAATGTACGCTTTTTGACCGGATGGAGGAAAATCAGGTTGCTGGAGGTCACGTGACCGAAGTGACAAGCGGCTCCAGGAGAAGATTTGGGATAAGAAGAAGAGGTAAGCAGGCTGCCTGGGGAGCAATAGGTAAGTATATATTTTTTTGTTTTTAATGACAGAACCCCTTTAAGGCTCTATTATGACACTTTTCGAACCGTGGTATGGTTACATGTGGGGAGTGTGGTGACAATACGGTTACACTAGGAAAGTGGGCTTACATGAGGGGAGCGTGGAGGCGGTGCGGCTACACAAGGGGACTGTGATGGAACCCCTAACAATAATCTGTGCCGTGTCATTTCCATAAATGTCATAGAAGGTAATGAAAATGAAGTGAACAGTTTAGCATACAGTAATTCCCCTTTCACATGGGCCAAAACTCTCACTTACCCAAAGTAAGCTCTGTTAGACTACACATGTGATACTGGACAATGCGCCCATCTCCTCAGCCCTAGTTGGCCTGTGGTTCACATTCCTATGTGGGTCAGAAGCGGTGTTGTGTCTCCTTAAGGAGAGCACCCAAAAAGTATGTGGAGACACCCATGGGGTAAATGGGTCAGGGGATGGTATAGTCACTACCCAAGCACTGCACACAGAAGAGGGGTTTGAGAACCTAAAAAATGAGTAAGAAAACTTATAAGGTGATGCTAGCTCCTCTGGGATATCTATGCAAATAAGGATAAGAAAATACCTCTATAGCGCCATCTATTGGATGCAGCATTCCTTCAAATCCAAGTGATTTATCACAAGCCTTAACAATGATTGGGAATATTAAACCAAGCCAGGAAGCCATGCACAGACAGACTGTTTCATGGTGATTGCCCCTCCTCAGTGTGCAGCAGGCGTCTGGCTTAGGGTGCATTCACACGAACGTATATCGGCTCGGTTTTCACGCCGAGCCGATATACGTCGTCCTCATCT
Organism: Eleutherodactylus coqui; assembly: GCF_035609145.1. Lineage (NCBI taxonomy): Eukaryota > Metazoa > Chordata > Amphibia > Anura > Eleutherodactylidae > Eleutherodactylus > Eleutherodactylus coqui. Next base: position 129,976 of record NW_027101742.1, on the reverse strand, counting down.
GCGGGGGGGGGGGGGGGGGCTGGAAGAGCCAGGAGCGAGAACTGAGCTCCCACCTCCTCTCTGCCTCCTCTCCACCCCCTCTCCGCCCCTCTGCCATGCTGTCCATTGGTTTCTACAGTAACATAACAGCGCCCTCTATTGGTTTTACAGAAACGTGCTGCACCTCCTATTGGATTTACCCAAATTACAGCACCATAGAGATTAGCGGGTCACCTCCCAGTTCTCCATCTTTTTGCCCTAATTTTCTCTAGGGTGGTTTCAAACCGGCGGGAAAGTCGCGCCAATTTTACCCGATGCGTTGGTTATTGAAAAATAAAAAGCAGATTCCGCAGCCAATGCTGAGGTAAAATGAAAGCTGTGCTGTGATTGGTTGCTATTTTTTATACTGTTAAGGTAACATGAAAGCTGTGCTGTGATTGGTTGCTATATATTATACTGCTGAGGCAACATGAAAGCTGTGCTGTGATTGGTTGATACTTCTTATACTACTCAGGTTACATGAAAGCTGTGCTGCGATTGGTTGCTATATATTATACTGGGAAGATCCTAGCAATACTGAGAATAAAGAAAATAAAACACATCATAGGCTGAAGAAATTATACACACGGCATGTCTTTTCTTCAGCCTTACATGACTATATATCTATATATGTATACATCCATATATTTGGGTAGAAATCCATAAAAATATATATCGATATATATGTATTTCTATATATTTATATAGATATTTATCTATACACAGAGACAGATAGATAGATAGATAGATAGATAGATAGATAGACTGTATGCAATAACCCTGGATGTCTGACAGTTGAAGCTGACTGGTGATGTCAGTAAGGCTCTATTATGACACGTACAGCTTGGAACCATAAATACTCATGTACGGCTGCCATTTACAGCCAGTCTCCATTGGAGATGGAAGTGGGCAGAAATCTACTGGCCTATCTTCCTATTCTGACTCAATAACATGGCTGTAAGCGTATCGGCTGAAGTAACTTCTCTTGTAGTTATGAACCAGTACTCACAGAAGATATATGTTGTCAGACAGCATCCAACTCCACTGCAGAGGCATGGGAGAAGATTCCAGGGTTTATTCAGGTAGAAATCTTGTATAATGCACATTCAGCAGTAGGTAAAAAGAATGATGATTAGCCAAAGCACAGAGTAGAGACCTAGCACATAGGCTATAGACAGGAAACTCCCTAGCAGGAGGAAGGGGAGGAGTTATGCAATACAGGGGGTACAGAGAACCAGAAGGGACAAACTAAAGAAGGCAAACACTTGCAGATACAGTACAGGTTATACATGTCAATGAATAGAGTCAGGTAGATGAGACATGACACTTCCCAAGACGCCACAGCAGCCGGACAAATTGTATGTTCGACAGAATGGCTGTTTTATTCAGCCCATAAGGGTGACTACCCACTACAGTTTTTTTTTTCACTGCGAAATTCGCAGCAGTTTTTTTTCTGCAGGGGTCTATGGGACTTGTAATGTTAAAATCGCAATCGCGCAAAATCGCGATTTTAACTGGAAGCAAAACAACAACACACACACCCTACGTCTGTATGCTCCACGTATTCGGGTCATGGGCGTATGTACAGTGGGTGCGGTCGCACCTGGGACCCGGAGCCCTAGGGGGCCCATAAAGTCTCTCTTTCCCACATTGTAAACCAATGCTATCAATGAAGCTTTATAGTTGGGGGCCCAGTTCCAGACTTCGTACTGGAGCCCCACAGCTTCAAGTTACACCTCCGTATTAGGATAATGCTAGGCCATTCCAACCAGCCTGTGTGAGTGACCTACAGTCGCTGCTAGTTCAAAAGCGGCAAGCATGCAGGCTGGCCCCTGATGCGTGCTTCAGAGCCAACGCTTATAGATGGAGCGACATTCGGGGAGCAAAGAACTCCAATGAACGGATGTCTACTTTAAAAGGATGTATTGCTTTATTCAATGCCTAGACACAGCAACAGTTCAACGGCTCGATAAAGACCGCAGTCAATAAAGGAAATAAAGAAATGTGTCTGTTTAATGTAAACTTGCATGGGAAACGTTTGCGAGCCACTGACTGACTGAATGCTGCTGGTGCCGCTGCTGCATGTCTGAAACGTGGTCTGACGTTACATGCACCACCAGGAATAAGGCCTTGCCTATAAGCATTCCCCAGCTGGCAAAAACGGAACATCCCTGCCTATTCCTCACCGTGGAAGGACAGAACCTACCTTTTTAAAAAAAAAAAAAATAGGCCACAGCGGCAGCCAACTGGATTTTGGTAGGCCGCTGTCTCCCCCTTGTGTGCTGCATTCAAAATGCACTCTGCTAAAAATAAAAAGGATCCAGTTCTGTGGCTTCTCGGAGGAGATAGGGGTTCCCCACCTCCCGTCTCCGAGCTGCAGCGGAGACTGACTAACATGGCTGCCAAGTCTGGTATTTATACTTCTAAATTGATGACATCACAATGCAGTGACATCAGCCTGCCAGACACCTGGCTCATTTGCATACAGTGTGTATGTATGTATGTATGTATGAATGAATCTATCTATTTATTTATTAATTATGTAGATTATAGATATAGATTATATCTGAATTATAGATTTTGTGCATATAGATAAAAGATAGATTTTAGATGAGATATATATATATATATATATATATCTACATACATACACAAACACATATAGCTGTATTATGTATATATGTAGATTCTATAATGTATGTTGATTATATAATAGATCTATTGATTGATAGATAGATAGATAATCCATAGATCTATTATATAATTAATATAGATGATAGAATCTACATAGATATAAATAATCTAAAATCTATCATCTGGATATAATGTATGTCTATAATCTACACTATCTATCTATCGCTATACAAATAGCAAGATTTATTTCTCTATATAATCTATAGTTATGGATGGATGGATGGATGGATGGATGGATGGATTTATTTATGTATGGCGGGAAAAATAAAAAAAAAGGCCTGCTGTACATTTAAACTTCTTCAGATGACCATGCTGATCTATTCTTATTCTTACTAAGGTCTACTAATGCCAGCCCAGGGGAAGCCAATAAAGCCCTATGGGGTCGAAGCCAATTTTCCTCATTTTTGGGAAAAAGTTTCCGTCCGTCCCCACTCGAAATGCGTCCACCAAAAGAGATCTCTCAAAACGACCGACGGACGCACCTTCAGAGGCAAACTAGTGCTTGCTTCTAGTGTCATCGCGTGCTTAACCATCCTGCGTAGGGAGGTGACGAGTCCTGCAGGCTCTGCAAGCCTAGGATGCGTGAGCGCGGTGCAAGAGGAAGGACTGAGGAGGATGTGAGGGGGCGCGGTTGAGAAAGCGTTGGGTGGGGCTATGCAAAGGTCTTCCAGCTCCCTCAGTGCATTGTGGGTGCGCCCGGAGTGCTGCCTGAGCGTGTTGCATCTGATACGTCCCCTATCTGGGGATCATATATTAAAGGGAGCATAGGTGCAGCACGTTTCTGTAAAACTAATAGAGGGCGCTGCAATGTTACTGTAGAAACCAATGGACAGCATGGCAGGTAGCTATACATAGATTTTAATGACGACGACTGCCAAGGCTAAAGCCCGTGTATATTCCATAGACTATAGCTATCTCCAGGATAGCTGCATGCGCAGTCGCGCCATTGTCTCGCACGGCTGCTTTCATTCCGCGCTTCCTGAGAAGGCAATGTACGCATACGTCACTAGTGACGTATGCGTACATTGACCTGAAGGAAGCGGAAGGTAGCGCAATGTACGCTTTTTGACCGGATGGAGGAAAATCAGGTTGCTGGAGGTCACGTGACCGAAGTGACAAGCGGCTCCAGGAGAAGATTTGGGATAAGAAGAAGAGGTAAGCAGGCTGCCTGGGGAGCAATAGGTAAGTATATATTTTTTTGTTTTTAATGACAGAACCCCTTTAAGGCTCTATTATGACACTTTTCGAACCGTGGTATGGTTACATGTGGGGAGTGTGGTGACAATACGGTTACACTAGGAAAGTGGGCTTACATGAGGGGAGCGTGGAGGCGGTGCGGCTACACAAGGGGACTGTGATGGAACCCCTAACAATAATCTGTGCCGTGTCATTTCCATAAATGTCATAGAAGGTAATGAAAATGAAGTGAACAGTTTAGCATACAGTAATTCCCCTTTCACATGGGCCAAAACTCTCACTTACCCAAAGTAAGCTCTGTTAGACTACACATGTGATACTGGACAATGCGCCCATCTCCTCAGCCCTAGTTGGCCTGTGGTTCACATTCCTATGTGGGTCAGAAGCGGTGTTGTGTCTCCTTAAGGAGAGCACCCAAAAAGTATGTGGAGACACCCATGGGGTAAATGGGTCAGGGGATGGTATAGTCACTACCCAAGCACTGCACACAGAAGAGGGGTTTGAGAACCTAAAAAATGAGTAAGAAAACTTATAAGGTGATGCTAGCTCCTCTGGGATATCTATGCAAATAAGGATAAGAAAATACCTCTATAGCGCCATCTATTGGATGCAGCATTCCTTCAAATCCAAGTGATTTATCACAAGCCTTAACAATGATTGGGAATATTAAACCAAGCCAGGAAGCCATGCACAGACAGACTGTTTCATGGTGATTGCCCCTCCTCAGTGTGCAGCAGGCGTCTGGCTTAGGGTGCATTCACACGAACGTATATCGGCTCGGTTTTCACGCCGAGCCGATATACGTCGTCCTCATCTGCGGGGGGGGCTGGAAGAGCCAGGAGCGAGAACTGAGCTCCCACCTCCTCTCTGCCTCCTCTCCACCCCCTCTCCGCCCCTCTGCCATGCTGTCCATTGGTTTCTACAGTAACATAACAGCGCCCTCTATTGGTTTTACAGAAACGTGCTGCACCTCCTATTGGATTTACCCAAATTACAGCACCATAGAGATTAGCGGGTCACCTCCCAGTTCTCCATCTTTTTGCCCTAATTTTCTCTAGGGTGGTTTCAAACCGGCGGGAAAGTCGCGCCAATTTTACCCGATGCGTTGGTTATTGAAAAATAAAAAGCAGATTCCGCAGCCAATGCTGAGGTAAAATGAAAGCTGTGCTGTGATTGGTTGCTATTTTTTATACTGTTAAGGTAACATGAAAGCTGTGCTGTGATTGGTTGCTATATATTATACTGCTGAGGCAACATGAAAGCTGTGCTGTGATTGGTTGATACTTCTTATACTACTCAGGTTACATGAAAGCTGTGCTGCGATTGGTTGCTATATATTATACTGGGAAGATCCTAGCAATACTGAGAATAAAGAAAATAAAACACATCATAGGCTGAAGAAATTATACACACGGCATGTCTTTTCTTCAGCCTTACATGACTATATATCTATATATGTATACATCCATATATTTGGGTAGAAATCCATAAAAATATATATCGATATATATGTATTTCTATATATTTATATAGATATTTATCTATACACAGAGACAGATAGATAGATAGATAGATAGATAGATAGATAGATAGATAGGATAGATAGGATAGATAGATAGATAGATAGATAGATAGATAGACTGTATGCAATAACCCTGGATGTCTGACAGTTGAAGCTGACTGGTGATGTCAGTAAGGCTCTATTATGACACGTACAGCTTGGAACCATAAATACTCATGTACGGCTGCCATTTACAGCCAGTCTCCATTGGAGATGGAAGTGGGCAGAAATCTACTGGCCTATCTTCCTATTCTGACTCAATAACATGGCTGTAAGCGTATCGGCTGAAGTAACTTCTCTTGTAGTTATGAACCAGTACTCACAGAAGATATATGTTGTCAGACAGCATCCAACTCCACTGCAGAGGCATGGGAGAAGATTCCAGGGTTTATTCAGGTAGAAATCTTGTATAATGCACATTCAGCAGTAGGTAAAAAGAATGATGATTAGCCAAAGCACAGAGTAGAGACCTAGCACATAGGCTATAGACAGGAAACTCCCTAGCAGGAGGAAGGGGAGGAGTTATGCAATACAGGGGGTACAGAGAACCAGAAGGGACAAACTAAAGAAGGCAAACACTTGCAGATACAGTACAGGTTATACATGTCAATGAATAGAGTCAGGTAGATGAGACATGACACTTCCCAAGACGCCACAGCAGCCGGACAAATTGTATGTTCGACAGAATGGCTGTTTTATTCAGCCCATAAGGGTGACTACCCACTACAGTTTTTTTTTTCACTGCGAAATTCGCAGCAGTTTTTTTTCTGCAGGGGTCTATGGGACTTGTAATGTTAAAATCGCAATCGCGCAAAATCGCGATTTTAACTGGAAGCAAAACAACAACACACACACCCTACGTCTGTATGCTCCACGTATTCGGGTCATGGGCGTATGTACAGTGGGTGCGGTCGCACCTGGGACCCGGAGCCCTAGGGGGCCCATAAAGTCTCTCTTTCCCACATTGTAAACCAATGCTATCAATGAAGCTTTATAGTTGGGGGCCCAGTTCCAGACTTCGTACTGGAGCCCCACAGCTTCAAGTTACACCTCCGTATTAGGATAATGCTAGGCCATTCCAACCAGCCTGTGTGAGTGACCTACAGTCGCTGCTAGTTCAAAAGCGGCAAGCATGCAGGCTGGCCCCTGATGCGTGCTTCAGAGCCAACGCTTATAGATGGAGCGACATTCGGGGAGCAAAGAACTCCAATGAACGGATGTCTACTTTAAAAGGATGTATTGCTTTATTCAATGCCTAGACACAGCAACAGTTCAACGGCTCGATAAAGACCGCAGTCAATAAAGGAAATAAAGAAATGTGTCTGTTTAATGTAAACTTGCATGGGAAACGTTTGCGAGCCACTGACTGACTGAATGCTGCTGGTGCCGCTGCTGCATGTCTGAAACGTGGTCTGACGTTACATGCACCACCAGGAATAAGGCCTTGCCTATAAGCATTCCCCAGCTGGCAAAAACGGAACATCCCTGCCTATTCCTCACCGTGGAAGGACAGAACCTACCTTTTTAAAAAAAAAAAAAATAGGCCACAGCGGCAGCCAACTGGATTTTGGTAGGCCGCTGTCTCCCCCTTGTGTGCTGCATTCAAAATGCACTCTGCTAAAAATAAAAAGGATCCAGTTCTGTGGCTTCTCGGAGGAGATAGGGGTTCCCCACCTCCCGTCTCCGAGCTGCAGCGGAGACTGACTAACATGGCTGCCAAGTCTGGTATTTATACTTCTAAATTGATGACATCACAATGCAGTGACATCAGCCTGCCAGACACCTGGCTCATTTGCATACAGTGTGTATGTATGTATGTATGAATGAATCTATCTATTTATTTATTAATTATGTAGATTATAGATATAGATTATATCTGAATTATAGATTTTGTGCATATAGATAAAAGATAGATTTTAGATGAGATATATATATATATATATATATATATATATCTACATACATACACAAACACATATAGCTGTATTATGTATATATGTAGATTCTATAATGTATGTTGATTATATAATAGATCTATTGATTGATAGATAGATAGATAATCCATAGATCTATTATATAATTAATATAGATGATAGAATCTACATAGATATAAATAATCTAAAATCTATCATCTGGATATAATGTATGTCTATAATCTACACTATCTATCTATCGCTATACAAATAGCAAGATTTATTTCTCTATATAATCTATAGTTATGGATGGATGGATGGATGGATGGATGGATTTATTTATGTATGGCGGGAAAAATAAAAAAAAAGGCCTGCTGTACATTTAAACTTCTTCAGATGACCATGCTGATCTATTCTTATTCTTACTAAGGTCTACTAATGCCAGCCCAGGGGAAGCCAATAAAGCCCTATGGGGTCGAAGCCAATTTTCCTCATTTTTGGGAAAAAGTTTCCGTCCGTCCCCACTCGAAATGCGTCCACCAAAAGAGATCTCTCAAAACGACCGACGGACGCACCTTCAGAGGCAAACTAGTGCTTGCTTCTAGTGTCATCGCGTGCTTAACCATCCTGCGTAGGGAGGTGACGAGTCCTGCAGGCTCTGCAAGCCTAGGATGCGTGAGCGCGGTGCAAGAGGAAGGACTGAGGAGGATGTGAGGGGGCGCGGTTGAGAAAGCGTTGGGTGGGGCTATGCAAAGGTCTTCCAGCTCCCTCAGTGCATTGTGGGTGCGCCCGGAGTGCTGCCTGAGCGTGTTGCATCTGATACGTCCCCTATCTGGGGATCATATATTAAAGGGAGCATAGGTGCAGCACGTTTCTGTAAAACTAATAGAGGGCGCTGCAATGTTACTGTAGAAACCAATGGACAGCATGGCAGGTAGCTATACATAGATTTTAATGACGACGACTGCCAAGGCTAAAGCCCGTGTATATTCCATAGACTATAGCTATCTCCAGGATAGCTGCATGCGCAGTCGCGCCATTGTCTCGCACGGCTGCTTTCATTCCGCGCTTCCTGAGAAGGCAATGTACGCATACGTCACTAGTGACGTATGCGTACATTGACCTGAAGGAAGCGGAAGGTAGCGCAATGTACGCTTTTTGACCGGATGGAGGAAAATCAGGTTGCTGGAGGTCACGTGACCGAAGTGACAAGCGGCTCCAGGAGAAGATTTGGGATAAGAAGAAGAGGTAAGCAGGCTGCCTGGGGAGCAATAGGTAAGTATATATTTTTTTGTTTTTAATGACAGAACCCCTTTAAGGCTCTATTATGACACTTTTCGAACCGTGGTATGGTTACATGTGGGGAGTGTGGTGACAATACGGTTACACTAGGAAAGTGGGCTTACATGAGGGGAGCGTGGAGGCGGTGCGGCTACACAAGGGGACTGTGATGGAACCCCTAACAATAATCTGTGCCGTGTCATTTCCATAAATGTCATAGAAGGTAATGAAAATGAAGTGAACAGTTTAGCATACAGTAATTCCCCTTTCACATGGGCCAAAACTCTCACTTACCCAAAGTAAGCTCTGTTAGACTACACATGTGATACTGGACAATGCGCCCATCTCCTCAGCCCTAGTTGGCCTGTGGTTCACATTCCTATGTGGGTCAGAAGCGGTGTTGTGTCTCCTTAAGGAGAGCACCCAAAAAGTATGTGGAGACACCCATGGGGTAAATGGGTCAGGGGATGGTATAGTCACTACCCAAGCACTGCACACAGAAGAGGGGTTTGAGAACCTAAAAAATGAGTAAGAAAACTTATAAGGTGATGCTAGCTCCTCTGGGATATCTATGCAAATAAGGATAAGAAAATACCTCTATAGCGCCATCTATTGGATGCAGCATTCCTTCAAATCCAAGTGATTTATCACAAGCCTTAACAATGATTGGGAATATTAAACCAAGCCAGGAAGCCATGCACAGACAGACTGTTTCATGGTGATTGCCCCTCCTCAGTGTGCAGCAGGCGTCTGGCTTAGGGTGCATTCACACGAACGTATATCGGCTCGGTTTTCACGCCGAGCCGATATACGTCGTCCTCATCTGCGGGGGGGGCTGGAAGAGCCAGGAGCGAGAACTGAGCTCCCACCTCCTCTCTGCCTCCTCTCCACCCCCTCTCCGCCCCTCTGCCATGCTGTCCATTGGTTTCTACAGTAACATAACAGCGCCCTCTATTGGTTTTACAGAAACGTGCTGCACCTCCTATTGGATTTACCCAAATTACAGCACCATAGAGATTAGCGGGTCACCTCCCAGTTCTCCATCTTTTTGCCCTAATTTTCTCTAGGGTGGTTTCAAACCGGCGGGAAAGTCGCGCCAATTTTACCCGATGCGTTGGTTATTGAAAAATAAAAAGCAGATTCCGCAGCCAATGCTGAGGTAAAATGAAAGCTGTGCTGTGATTGGTTGCTATTTTTTATACTGTTAAGGTAACATGAAAGCTGTGCTGTGATTGGTTGCTATATATTATACTGCTGAGGCAACATGAAAGCTGTGCTGTGATTGGTTGATACTTCTTATACTACTCAGGTTACATGAAAGCTGTGCTGCGATTGGTTGCTATATATTATACTGGGAAGATCCTAGCAATACTGAGAATAAAGAAAATAAAACACATCATAGGCTGAAGAAATTATACACACGGCATGTCTTTTCTTCAGCCTTACATGACTATATATCTATATATGTATACATCCATATATTTGGGTAGAAATCCATAAAAATATATATCGATATATATGTATTTCTATATATTTATATAGATATTTATCTATACACAGAGACAGATAGATAGATAGATAGATAGATAGACTGTATGCAATAACCCTGGATGTCTGACAGTTGAAGCTGACTGGTGATGTCAGTAAGGCTCTATTATGACACGTACAGCTTGGAACCATAAATACTCATGTACGGCTGCCATTTACAGCCAGTCTCCATTGGAGATGGAAGTGGGCAGAAATGTACTGGCCCATCTTCCTATTCTGACTCAATAACATGGCTGTAAGCGTATCGGCTGAAGTAACTTCTCTTGTAGTTATGAACCAGTACTCACAGAAGATATATGTTGTCAGACAGCATCCAACTCCACTGCAGAGGCATGGGAGAAGATTCCAGGGTTTATTCAGGTAGAAATCTTGTATAATGCACATTCAGCAGTAGGTAAAAAGAATGATGATTAGCCAAAGCACAGAGTAGAGACCTAGCACATAGGCTATAGACAGGAAACTCCCTAGCAGGAGGAAGGGGAGGAGTTATGCAATACAGGGGGTACAGAGAACCAGAAGGGACAAACTAAAGAAGGCAAACACTTGCAGATACAGTACAGGTTATACATGTCAATGAATAGAGTCAGGTAGATGAGACATGACACTTCCCAAGACGCCACAGCAGCCGGACAAATTGTATGTTCGACAGAATGGCTGTTTTATTCAGCCCATAAGGGTGACTACCCACTACAGTTTTTTTTTTCACTGCGAAATTCGCAGCAGTTTTTTTTCTGCAGGGGTCTATGGGACTTGTAATGTTAAAATCGCAATCGCGCAAAATCGCGATTTTAACTGGAAGCAAAACAACAACACACACACCCTACGTCTGTATGCTCCACGTATTCGGGTCATGGGCGTATGTACAGTGGGTGCGGTCGCACCTGGGACCCGGAGCCCTAGGGGGCCCATAAAGTCTCTCTTTCCCACATTGTAAACCAATGCTATCAATGAAGCTTTATAGTTGGGGGCCCAGTTCCAGACTTCGTACTGGAGCCCCACAGCTTCAAGTTACACCTCCGTATTAGGATAATGCTAGGCCATTCCAACCAGCCTGTGTGAGTGACCTACAGTCGCTGCTAGTTCAAAAGCGGCAAGCATGCAGGCTGGCCCCTGATGCGTGCTTCAGAGCCAACGCTTATAGATGGAGCGACATTCGGGGAGCAAAGAACTCCAATGAACGGATGTCTACTTTAAAAGGATGTATTGCTTTATTCAATGCCTAGACACAGCAACAGTTCAACGGCTCGATAAAGACCGCAGTCAATAAAGGAAATAAAGAAATGTGTCTGTTTAATGTAAACTTGCATGGGAAACGTTTGCGAGCCACTGACTGACTGAATGCTGCTGGTGCCGCTGCTGCATGTCTGAAACGTGGTCTGACGTTACATGCACCACCAGGAATAAGGCCTTGCCTATAAGCATTCCCCAGCTGGCAAAAACGGAACATCCCTGCCTATTCCTCACCGTGGAAGGACAGAACCTACCTTTTAAAAAAAAAAAAAAAATAGGCCACAGCGGCAGCCAACTGGATTTTGGTAGGCCGCTGTCTCCCCCTTGTGTGCTGCATTCAAAATGCACTCTGCTAAAAATAAAAAGGATCCAGTTCTGTGGCTTCTCGGAGGAGATAGGGGTTCCCCACCTCCCGTCTCCGAGCTGCAGCGGAGACTGACTAACATGGCTGCCAAGTCTGGTATTTATACTTCTAAATTGATGACATCACAATGCAGTGACATCAGCCTGCCAGACACCTGGCTCATTTGCATACAGTGTGTATGTATGTATGTATGAATGAATCTATCTATTTATTTATTAATTATGTAGATTATAGATATAGATTATATCTGAATTATAGATTTTGTGCATATAGATAAAAGATAGATTTTAGATGAGATATATATATATATATATCTACATACATACACAAACACATATAGCTGTATTATGTATATATGTAGATTCTATAATGTATGTTGATTATATAATAGATCTATTGATTGATAGATAGATAGATAATCCATAGATCTATTATATAATTAATATAGATGATAGAATCTACATAGATATAAATAATCTAAAATCTATCATCTGGATATAATGTATGTCTATAATCTACACTATCTATCTATCGCTATACAAATAGCAAGATTTATTTCTCTATATAATCTATAGTTATGGATGGATGGATGGATGGATGGATGGATTTATTTATGTATGGCGGGAAAAATAAAAAAAAAGGCCTGCTGTACATTTAAACTTCTTCAGATGACCATGCTGATCTATTCTTATTCTTACTAAGGTCTACTAATGCCAGCCCAGGGGAAGCCAATAAAGCCCTATGGGGTCGAAGCCAATTTTCCTCATTTTTGGGAAAAAGTTTCCGTCCGTCCCCACTCGAAATGCGTCCACCAAAAGAGATCTCTCAAAACGACCGACGGACGCACCTTCAGAGGCAAACTAGTGCTTGCTTCTAGTGTCATCGCGTGCTTAACCATCCTGCGTAGGGAGGTGACGAGTCCTGCAGGCTCTGCAAGCCTAGGATGCGTGAGCGCGGTGCAAGAGGAAGGACTGAGGAGGATGTGAGGGGGCGCGGTTGAGAAAGCGTTGGGTGGGGCTATGCAAAGGTCTTCCAGCTCCCTCAGTGCATTGTGGGTGCGCCCGGAGTGCTGCCTGAGCGTGTTGCATCTGATACGTCCCCTATCTGGGGATCATATATTAAAGGGAGCATAGGTGCAGCACGTTTCTGTAAAACTAATAGAGGGCGCTGCAATGTTACTGTAGAAACCAATGGACAGCATGGCAGGTAGCTATACATAGATTTTAATGACGACGACTGCCAAGGCTAAAGCCCGTGTATATTCCATAGACTATAGCTATCTCCAGGATAGCTGCATGCGCAGTCGCGCCATTGTCTCGCACGGCTGCTTTCATTCCGCGCTTCCTGAGAAGGCAATGTACGCATACGTCACTAGTGACGTATGCGTACATTGACCTGAAGGAAGCGGAAGGTAGCGCAATGTACGCTTTTTGACCGGATGGAGGAAAATCAGGTTGCTGGAGGTCACGTGACCGAAGTGACAAGCGGCTCCAGGAGAAGATTTGGGATAAGAAGAAGAGGTAAGCAGGCTGCCTGGGGAGCAATAGGTAAGTATATATTTTTTTGTTTTTAATGACAGAACCCCTTTAAGGCTCTATTATGACACTTTTCGAACCGTGGTATGGTTACATGTGGGGAGTGTGGTGACAATACGGTTACACTAGGAAAGTGGGCTTACATGAGGGGAGCGTGGAGGCGGTGCGGCTACACAAGGGGACTGTGATGGAACCCCTAACAATAATCTGTGCCGTGTCATTTCCATAAATGTCATAGAAGGTAATGAAAATGAAGTGAACAGTTTAGCATACAGTAATTCCCCTTTCACATGGGCCAAAACTCTCACTTACCCAAAGTAAGCTCTGTTAGACTACACATGTGATACTGGACAATGCGCCCATCTCCTCAGCCCTAGTTGGCCTGTGGTTCACATTCCTATGTGGGTCAGAAGCGGTGTTGTGTCTCCTTAAGGAGAGCACCCAAAAAGTATGTGGAGACACCCATGGGGTAAATGGGTCAGGGGATGGTATAGTCACTACCCAAGCACTGCACACAGAAGAGGGGTTTGAGAACCTAAAAAATGAGTAAGAAAACTTATAAGGTGATGCTAGCTCCTCTGGGATATCTATGCAAATAAGGATAAGAAAATACCTCTATAGCGCCATCTATTGGATGCAGCATTCCTTCAAATCCAAGTGATTTATCACAAGCCTTAACAATGATTGGGAATATTAAACCAAGCCAGGAAGCCATGCACAGACAGACTGTTTCATGGTGATTGCCCCTCCTCAGTGTGCAGCAGGCGTCTGGCTTAGGGTGCATTCACACGAACGTATATCGGCTCGGTTTTCACGCCGAGCCGATATACGTCGTCCTCATCTGCGGGGGGGGCTGGAAGAGCCAGGAGCGAGAACTGAGCTCCCACCTCCTCTCTGCCTCCTCTCCACCCCCTCTCCGCCCCTCTGCCATGCTGTCCATTGGTTTCTACAGTAACATAACAGCGCCCTCTATTGGTTTTACAGAAACGTGCTGCACCTCCTATTGGATTTACCCAAATTACAGCACCATAGAGATTAGCGGGTCACCTCCCAGTTCTCCATCTTTTTGCCCTAATTTTCTCTAGGGTGGTTTCAAACCGGCGGGAAAGTCGCGCCAATTTTACCCGATGCGTTGGTTATTGAAAAATAAAAAGCAGATTCCGCAGCCAATGCTGAGGTAAAATGAAAGCTGTGCTGTGATTGGTTGCTATTTTTTATACTGTTAAGGTAACATGAAAGCTGTGCTGTGATTGGTTGCTATATATTATACTGCTGAGGCAACATGAAAGCTGTGCTGTGATTGGTTGATACTTCTTATACTACTCAGGTTACATGAAAGCTGTGCTGCGATTGGTTGCTATATATTATACTGGGAAGATCCTAGCAATACTGAGAATAAAGAAAATAAAACACATCATAGGCTGAAGAAATTATACACACGGCATGTCTTTTCTTCAGCCTTACATGACTATATATCTATATATGTATACATCCATATATTTGGGTAGAAATCCATAAAAATATATATCGATATATATGTATTTCTATATATTTATATAGATATTTATCTATACACAGAGACAGATAGATAGATAGATAGATAGATAGATAGATAGATAGATAGATAGATAGATAGATAGATAGATAGATAGATAGATAGATAGATAGATAGATAGACTGTATGCAATAACCCTGGATGTCTGACAGTTGAAGCTGACTGGTGATGTCAGTAAGGCTCTATTATGACACGTACAGCTTGGAACCATAAATACTCATGTACGGCTGCCATTTACAGCCAGTCTCCATTGGAGATGGAAGTGGGCAGAAATCTACTGGCCTATCTTCCTATTCTGACTCAATAACATGGCTGTAAGCGTATCGGCTGAAGTAACTTCTCTTGTAGTTATGAACCAGTACTCACAGAAGATATATGTTGTCAGACAGCATCCAACTCCACTGCAGAGGCATGGGAGAAGATTCCAGGGTTTATTCAGGTAGAAATCTTGTATAATGCACATTCAGCAGTAGGTAAAAAGAATGATGATTAGCCAAAGCACAGAGTAGAGACCTAGCACATAGGCTATAGACAGGAAACTCCCTAGCAGGAGGAAGGGGAGGAGTTATGCAATACAGGGGGTACAGAGAACCAGAAGGGACAAACTAAAGAAGGCAAACACTTGCAGATACAGTACAGGTTATACATGTCAATGAATAGAGTCAGGTAGATGAGACATGACACTTCCCAAGACGCCACAGCAGCCGGACAAATTGTATGTTCGACAGAATGGCTGTTTTATTCAGCCCATAAGGGTGACTACCCACTACAGTTTTTTTTTTCACTGCGAAATTCGCAGCAGTTTTTTTTCTGCAGGGGTCTATGGGACTTGTAATGTTAAAATCGCAATCGCGCAAAATCGCGATTTTAACTGGAAGCAAAACAACAACACACACACCCTACGTCTGTATGCTCCACGTATTCGGGTCATGGGCGTATGTACAGTGGGTGCGGTCGCACCTGGGACCCGGAGCCCTAGGGGGCCCATAAAGTCTCTCTTTCCCACATTGTAAACCAATGCTATCAATGAAGCTTTATAGTTGGGGGCCCAGTTCCAGACTTCGTACTGGAGCCCCACAGCTTCAAGTTACACCTCCGTATTAGGATAATGCTAGGCCATTCCAACCAGCCTGTGTGAGTGACCTACAGTCGCTGCTAGTTCAAAAGCGGCAAGCATGCAGGCTGGCCCCTGATGCGTGCTTCAGAGCCAACGCTTATAGATGGAGCGACATTCGGGGAGCAAAGAACTCCAATGAACGGATGTCTACTTTAAAAGGATGTATTGCTTTATTCAATGCCTAGACACAGCAACAGTTCAACGGCTCGATAAAGACCGCAGTCAATAAAGGAAATAAAGAAATGTGTCTGTTTAATGTAAACTTGCATGGGAAACGTTTGCGAGCCACTGACTGACTGAATGCTGCTGGTGCCGCTGCTGCATGTCTGAAACGTGGTCTGACGTTACATGCACCACCAGGAATAAGGCCTTGCCTATAAGCATTCCCCAGCTGGCAAAAACGGAACATCCCTGCCTATTCCTCACCGTGGAAGGACAGAACCTACCTTTTTAAAAAAAAAAAAAATAGGCCACAGCGGCAGCCAACTGGATTTTGGTAGGCCGCTGTCTCCCCCTTGTGTGCTGCATTCAAAATGCACTCTGCTAAAAATAAAAAGGATCCAGTTCTGTGGCTTCTCGGAGGAGATAGGGGTTCCCCACCTCCCGTCTCCGAGCTGCAGCGGAGACTGACTAACATGGCTGCCAAGTCTGGTATTTATACTTCTAAATTGATGACATCACAATGCAGTGACATCAGCCTGCCAGACACCTGGCTCATTTGCATACAGTGTGTATGTATGTATGTATGTATGAATGAATCTATCTATTTATTTATTAATTATGTAGATTATAGATATAGATTATATCTGAATTATAGATTTTGTGCATATAGATAAAAGATAGATTTTAGATGAGATATATATATATATATATATATATATATATATCTACATACATACACAAACACATATAGCTGTATTATGTATATATGTAGATTCTATAATGTATGTTGATTATATAATAGATCTATTGATTGATAGATAGATAGATAATCCATAGATCTATTATATAATTAATATAGATGATAGAATCTACATAGATATAAATAATCTAAAATCTATCATCTGGATATAATGTATGTCTATAATCTACACTATCTATCTATCGCTATACAAATAGCAAGATTTATTTCTCTATATAATCTATAGTTATGGATGGATGGATGGATGGATGGATGGATTTATTTATGTATGGCGGGAAAAATAAAAAAAAAGGCCTGCTGTACATTTAAACTTCTTCAGATGACCATGCTGATCTATTCTTATTCTTACTAAGGTCTACTAATGCCAGCCCAGGGGAAGCCAATAAAGCCCTATGGGGTCGAAGCCAATTTTCCTCATTTTTGGGAAAAAGTTTCCGTCCGTCCCCACTCGAAATGCGTCCACCAAAAGAGATCTCTCAAAACGACCGACGGACGCACCTTCAGAGGCAAACTAGTGCTTGCTTCTAGTGTCATCGCGTGCTTAACCATCCTGCGTAGGGAGGTGACGAGTCCTGCAGGCTCTGCAAGCCTAGGATGCGTGAGCGCGGTGCAAGAGGAAGGACTGAGGAGGATGTGAGGGGGCGCGGTTGAGAAAGCGTTGGGTGGGGCTATGCAAAGGTCTTCCAGCTCCCTCAGTGCATTGTGGGTGCGCCCGGAGTGCTGCCTGAGCGTGTTGCATCTGATACGTCCCCTATCTGGGGATCATATATTAAAGGGAGCATAGGTGCAGCACGTTTCTGTAAAACTAATAGAGGGCGCTGCAATGTTACTGTAGAAACCAATGGACAGCTGGCAGGTAGCTATACATAGATTTTAATGACGACGACTGCCAAGGCTAAAGCCCGTGTATATTCCATAGACTATAGCTATCTCCAGGATAGCTGCATGCGCAGTCGCGCCATTGTCTCGCACGGCTGCTTTCATTCCGCGCTTCCTGAGAAGGCAATGTACGCATACGTCACTAGTGACGTATGCGTACATTGACCTGAAGGAAGCGGAAGGTAGCGCAATGTACGCTTTTTGACCGGATGGAGGAAAATCAGGTTGCTGGAGGTCACGTGACCGAAGTGACAAGCGGCTCCAGGAGAAGATTTGGGATAAGAAGAAGAGGTAAGCAGGCTGCCTGGGGAGCAATAGGTAAGTATATATTTTTTTGTTTTTAATGACAGAACCCCTTTAAGGCTCTATTATGACACTTTTCGAACCGTGGTATGGTTACATGTGGGGAGTGTGGTGACAATACGGTTACACTAGGAAAGTGGGCTTACATGAGGGGAGCGTGGAGGCGGTGCGGCTACACAAGGGGACTGTGATGGAACCCCTAACAATAATCTGTGCCGTGTCATTTCCATAAATGTCATAGAAGGTAATGAAAATGAAGTGAACAGTTTAGCATACAGTAATTCCCCTTTCACATGGGCCAAAACTCTCACTTACCCAAAGTAAGCTCTGTTAGACTACACATGTGATACTGGACAATGCGCCCATCTCCTCAGCCCTAGTTGGCCTGTGGTTCACATTCCTATGTGGGTCAGAAGCGGTGTTGTGTCTCCTTAAGGAGAGCACCCAAAAAGTATGTGGAGACACCCATGGGGTAAATGGGTCAGGGGATGGTATAGTCACTACCCAAGCACTGCACACAGAAGAGGGGTTTGAGAACCTAAAAAATGAGTAAGAAAACTTATAAGGTGATGCTAGCTCCTCTGGGATATCTATGCAAATAAGGATAAGAAAATACCTCTATAGCGCCATCTATTGGATGCAGCATTCCTTCAAATCCAAGTGATTTATCACAAGCCTTAACAATGATTGGGAATATTAAACCAAGCCAGGAAGCCATGCACAGACAGACTGTTTCATGGTGATTGCCCCTCCTCAGTGTGCAGCAGGCGTCTGGCTTAGGGTGCATTCACACGAACGTATATCGGCTCGGTTTTCACGCCGAGCCGATATACGTCGTCCTCATCTGCGGGGGGGGGGGGGGGGCTGGAAGAGCCAGGAGCGAGAACTGAGCTCCCACCTCCTCTCTGCCTCCTCTCCACCCCCTCTCCGCCCCTCTGCCATGCTGTCCATTGGTTTCTACAGTAACATAACAGCGCCCTCTATTGGTTTTACAGAAACGTGCTGCACCTCCTATTGGATTTACCCAAATTACAGCACCATAGAGATTAGCGGGTCACCTCCCAGTTCTCCATCTTTTTGCCCTAATTTTCTCTAGGGTGGTTTCAAACCGGCGGGAAAGTCGCGCCAATTTTACCCGATGCGTTGGTTATTGAAAAATAAAAAGCAGATTCCGCAGCCAATGCTGAGGTAAAATGAAAGCTGTGCTGTGATTGGTTGCTATTTTTTATACTGTTAAGGTAACATGAAAGCTGTGCTGTGATTGGTTGCTATATATTATACTGCTGAGGCAACATGAAAGCTGTGCTGTGATTGGTTGATACTTCTTATACTACTCAGGTTACATGAAAGCTGTGCTGCGATTGGTTGCTATATATTATACTGGGAAGATCCTAGCAATACTGAGAATAAAGAAAATAAAACACATCATAGGCTGAAGAAATTATACACACGGCATGTCTTTTCTTCAGCCTTACATGACTATATATCTATATATGTATACATCCATATATTTGGGTAGAAATCCATAAAAATATATATCGATATATATGTATTTCTATATATTTATATAGATATTTATCTATACACAGAGACAGATAGATAGATAGATAGATAGATAGATAGATAGATAGATAGATAGATAGATAGATAGATAGATAGATAGATAGATAGACTGTATGCAATAACCCTGGATGTCTGACAGTTGAAGCTGACTGGTGATGTCAGTAAGGCTCTATTATGACACGTACAGCTTGGAACCATAAATACTCATGTACGGCTGCCATTTACAGCCAGTCTCCATTGGAGATGGAAGTGGGCAGAAATCTACTGGCCTATCTTCCTATTCTGACTCAATAACATGGCTGTAAGCGTATCGGCTGAAGTAACTTCTCTTGTAGTTATGAACCAGTACTCACAGAAGATATATGTTGTCAGACAGCATCCAACTCCACTGCAGAGGCATGGGAGAAGATTCCAGGGTTTATTCAGGTAGAAATCTTGTATAATGCACATTCAGCAGTAGGTAAAAAGAATGATGATTAGCCAAAGCACAGAGTAGAGACCTAGCACATAGGCTATAGACAGGAAACTCCCTAGCAGGAGGAAGGGGAGGAGTTATGCAATACAGGGGGTACAGAGAACCAGAAGGGACAAACTAAAGAAGGCAAACACTTGCAGATACAGTACAGGTTATACATGTCAATGAATAGAGTCAGGTAGATGAGACATGACACTTCCCAAGACGCCACAGCAGCCGGACAAATTGTATGTTCGACAGAATGGCTGTTTTATTCAGCCCATAAGGGTGACTACCCACTACAGTTTTTTTTTTCACTGCGAAATTCGCAGCAGTTTTTTTTCTGCAGGGGTCTATGGGACTTGTAATGTTAAAATCGCAATCGCGCAAAATCGCGATTTTAACTGGAAGCAAAACAACAACACACACACCCTACGTCTGTATGCTCCACGTATTCGGGTCATGGGCGTATGTACAGTGGGTGCGGTCGCACCTGGGACCCGGAGCCCTAGGGGGCCCATAAAGTCTCTCTTTCCCACATTGTAAACCAATGCTATCAATGAAGCTTTATAGTTGGGGGCCCAGTTCCAGACTTCGTACTGGAGCCCCACAGCTTCAAGTTACACCTCCGTATTAGGATAATGCTAGGCCATTCCAACCAGCCTGTGTGAGTGACCTACAGTCGCTGCTAGTTCAAAAGCGGCAAGCATGCAGGCTGGCCCCTGATGCGTGCTTCAGAGCCAACGCTTATAGATGGAGCGACATTCGGGGAGCAAAGAACTCCAATGAACGGATGTCTACTTTAAAAGGATGTATTGCTTTATTCAATGCCTAGACACAGCAACAGTTCAACGGCTCGATAAAGACCGCAGTCAATAAAGGAAATAAAGAAATGTGTCTGTTTAATGTAAACTTGCATGGGAAACGTTTGCGAGCCACTGACTGACTGAATGCTGCTGGTGCCGCTGCTGCATGTCTGAAACGTGGTCTGACGTTACATGCACCACCAGGAATAAGGCCTTGCCTATAAGCATTCCCCAGCTGGCAAAAACGGAACATCCCTGCCTATTCCTCACCGTGGAAGGACAGAACCTACCTTTTTAAAAAAAAAAAAAATAGGCCACAGCGGCAGCCAACTGGATTTTGGTAGGCCGCTGTCTCCCCCTTGTGTGCTGCATTCAAAATGCACTCTGCTAAAAATAAAAAGGATCCAGTTCTGTGGCTTCTCGGAGGAGATAGGGGTTCCCCACCTCCCGTCTCCGAGCTGCAGCGGAGACTGACTAACATGGCTGCCAAGTCTGGTATTTATACTTCTAAATTGATGACATCACAATGCAGTGACATCAGCCTGCCAGACACCTGGCTCATTTGCATACAGTGTGTATGTATGTATGTATGTATGAATGAATCTATCTATTTATTTATTAATTATGTAGATTATAGATATAGATTATATCTGAATTATAGATTTTGTGCATATAGATAAAAGATAGATTTTAGATGAGATATATATATATATATATATATATATATCTAATACACAAACACATATAGCTGTATTATGTATATATGTAGATTCTATAATGTATGTTGATTATATAATAGATCTATTGATTGATAGATAGATAGATAATCCATAGATCTATTATATAATTAATATAGATGATAGAATCTACATAGATATAAATAATCTAAAATCTATCATCTGGATATAATGTATGTCTATAATCTACACTATCTATCTATCGCTATACAAATAGCAAGATTTATTTCTCTATATAATCTATAGTTATGGATGGATGGATGGATGGATGGATGGATTTATTTATGTATGGCGGGAAAAATAAAAAAAAAGGCCTGCTGTACATTTAAACTTCTTCAGATGACCATGCTGATCTATTCTTATTCTTACTAAGGTCTACTAATGCCAGCCCAGGGGAAGCCAATAAAGCCCTATGGGGTCGAAGCCAATTTTCCTCATTTTTGGGAAAAAGTTTCCGTCCGTCCCCACTCGAAATGCGTCCACCAAAAGAGATCTCTCAAAACGACCGACGGACGCACCTTCAGAGGCAAACTAGTGCTTGCTTCTAGTGTCATCGCGTGCTTAACCATCCTGCGTAGGGAGGTGACGAGTCCTGCAGGCTCTGCAAGCCTAGGATGCGTGAGCGCGGTGCAAGAGGAAGGACTGAGGAGGATGTGAGGGGGCGCGGTTGAGAAAGCGTTGGGTGGGGCTATGCAAAGGTCTTCCAGCTCCCTCAGTGCATTGTGGGTGCGCCCGGAGTGCTGCCTGAGCGTGTTGCATCTGATACGTCCCCTATCTGGGGATCATATATTAAAGGGAGCATAGGTGCAGCACGTTTCTGTAAAACTAATAGAGGGCGCTGCAATGTTACTGTAGAAACCAATGGACAGCATGGCAGGTAGCTATACATAGATTTTAATGACGACGACTGCCAAGGCTAAAGCCCGTGTATATTCCATAGACTATAGCTATCTCCAGGATAGCTGCATGCGCAGTCGCGCCATTGTCTCGCACGGCTGCTTTCATTCCGCGCTTCCTGAGAAGGCAATGTACGCATACGTCACTAGTGACGTATGCGTACATTGACCTGAAGGAAGCGGAAGGTAGCGCAATGTACGCTTTTTGACCGGATGGAGGAAAATCAGGTTGCTGGAGGTCACGTGACCGAAGTGACAAGCGGCTCCAGGAGAAGATTTGGGATAAGAAGAAGAGGTAAGCAGGCTGCCTGGGGAGCAATAGGTAAGTATATATTTTTTTGTTTTTAATGACAGAACCCCTTTAAGGCTCTATTATGACACTTTTCGAACCGTGGTATGGTTACATGTGGGGAGTGTGGTGACAATACGGTTACACTAGGAAAGTGGGCTTACATGAGGGGAGCGTGGAGGCGGTGCGGCTACACAAGGGGACTGTGATGGAACCCCTAACAATAATCTGTGCCGTGTCATTTCCATAAATGTCATAGAAGGTAATGAAAATGAAGTGAACAGTTTAGCATACAGTAATTCCCCTTTCACATGGGCCAAAACTCTCACTTACCCAAAGTAAGCTCTGTTAGACTACACATGTGATACTGGACAATGCGCCCATCTCCTCAGCCCTAGTTGGCCTGTGGTTCACATTCCTATGTGGGTCAGAAGCGGTGTTGTGTCTCCTTAAGGAGAGCACCCAAAAAGTATGTGGAGACACCCATGGGGTAAATGGGTCAGGGGATGGTATAGTCACTACCCAAGCACTGCACACAGAAGAGGGGTTTGAGAACCTAAAAAATGAGTAAGAAAACTTATAAGGTGATGCTAGCTCCTCTGGGATATCTATGCAAATAAGGATAAGAAAATACCTCTATAGCGCCATCTATTGGATGCAGCATTCCTTCAAATCCAAGTGATTTATCACAAGCCTTAACAATGATTGGGAATATTAAACCAAGCCAGGAAGCCATGCACAGACAGACTGTTTCATGGTGATTGCCCCTCCTCAGTGTGCAGCAGGCGTCTGGCTTAGGGTGCATTCACACGAACGTATATCGGCTCGGTTTTCACGCCGAGCCGATATACGTCGTCCTCATCTGCGGGGGGGGGGGGGGGGCTGGAACAGGAGCGAGAACTGAGCTCCCACCTCCTCTCTGCCTCCTCTCCACCCCCTCTCCGCCCCTCTGCCATGCTGTCCATTGGTTTCTACAGTAACATAACAGCGCCCTCTATTGGTTTTACAGAAACGTGCTGCACCTCCTATTGGATTTACCCAAATTACAGCACCATAGAGATTAGCGGGTCACCTCCCAGTTCTCCATCTTTTTGCCCTAATTTTCTCTAGGGTGGTTTCAAACCGGCGGGAAAGTCGCGCCAATTTTACCCGATGCGTTGGTTATTGAAAAATAAAAAGCAGATTCCGCAGCCAATGCTGAGGTAAAATGAAAGCTGTGCTGTGATTGGTTGCTATTTTTTATACTGTTAAGGTAACATGAAAGCTGTGCTGTGATTGGTTGCTATATATTATACTGCTGAGGCAACATGAAAGCTGTGCTGTGATTGGTTGATACTTCTTATACTACTCAGGTTACATGAAAGCTGTGCTGCGATTGGTTGCTATATATTATACTGGGAAGATCCTAGCAATACTGAGAATAAAGAAAATAAAACACATCATAGGCTGAAGAAATTATACACACGGCATGTCTTTTCTTCAGCCTTACATGACTATATATCTATATATGTATACATCCATATATTTGGGTAGAAATCCATAAAAATATATATCGATATATATGTATTTCTATATATTTATATAGATATTTATCTATACACAGAGACAGATAGATAGATAGATAGATAGATAGATAGATAGACTGTATGCAATAACCCTGGATGTCTGACAGTTGAAGAGCTGACTGGTGATGTCAGTAAGGCTCTATTATGACACGTACAGCTTGGAACCATAAATACTCATGTACGGCTGCCATTTACAGCCAGTCTCCATTGGAGATGGAAGTGGGCAGAAATCTACTGGCCTATCTTCCTATTCTGACTCAATAACATGGCTGTAAGCGTATCGGCTGAAGTAACTTCTCTTGTAGTTATGAACCAGTACTCACAGAAGATATATGTTGTCAGACAGCATCCAACTCCACTGCAGAGGCATGGGAGAAGATTCCAGGGTTTATTCAGGTAGAAATCTTGTATAATGCACATTCAGCAGTAGGTAAAAAGAATGATGATTAGCCAAAGCACAGAGTAGAGACCTAGCACATAGGCTATAGACAGGAAACTCCCTAGCAGGAGGAAGGGGAGGAGTTATGCAATACAGGGGGTACAGAGAACCAGAAGGGACAAACTAAAGAAGGCAAACACTTGCAGATACAGTACAGGTTATACATGTCAATGAATAGAGTCAGGTAGATGAGACATGACACTTCCCAAGACGCCACAGCAGCCGGACAAATTGTATGTTCGACAGAATGGCTGTTTTATTCAGCCCATAAGGGTGACTACCCACTACAGTTTTTTTTTTCACTGCGAAATTCGCAGCAGTTTTTTTTCTGCAGGGGTCTATGGGACTTGTAATGTTAAAATCGCAATCGCGCAAAATCGCGATTTTAACTGGAAGCAAAACAACAACACACACACCCTACGTCTGTATGCTCCACGTATTCGGGTCATGGGCGTATGTACAGTGGGTGCGGTCGCACCTGGGACCCGGAGCCCTAGGGGGCCCATAAAGTCTCTCTTTCCCACATTGTAAACCAATGCTATCAATGAAGCTTTATAGTTGGGGGCCCAGTTCCAGACTTCGTACTGGAGCCCCACAGCTTCAAGTTACACCTCCGTATTAGGATAATGCTAGGCCATTCCAACCAGCCTGTGTGAGTGACCTACAGTCGCTGCTAGTTCAAAAGCGGCAAGCATGCAGGCTGGCCCCTGATGCGTGCTTCAGAGCCAACGCTTATAGATGGAGCGACATTCGGGGAGCAAAGAACTCCAATGAACGGATGTCTACTTTAAAAGGATGTATTGCTTTATTCAATGCCTAGACACAGCAACAGTTCAACGGCTCGATAAAGACCGCAGTCAATAAAGGAAATAAAGAAATGTGTCTGTTTAATGTAAACTTGCATGGGAAACGTTTGCGAGCCACTGACTGACTGAATGCTGCTGGTGCCGCTGCTGCATGTCTGAAACGTGGTCTGACGTTACATGCACCACCAGGAATAAGGCCTTGCCTATAAGCATTCCCCAGCTGGCAAAAACGGAACATCCCTGCCTATTCCTCACCGTGGAAGGACAGAACCTACCTTTTTAAAAAAAAAAAAAATAGGCCACAGCGGCAGCCAACTGGATTTTGGTAGGCCGCTGTCTCCCCCTTGTGTGCTGCATTCAAAATGCACTCTGCTAAAAATAAAAAGGATCCAGTTCTGTGGCTTCTCGGAGGAGATAGGGGTTCCCCACCTCCCGTCTCCGAGCTGCAGCGGAGACTGACTAACATGGCTGCCAAGTCTGGTATTTATACTTCTAAATTGATGACATCACAATGCAGTGACATCAGCCTGCCAGACACCTGGCTCATTTGCATACAGTGTGTATGTATGTATGTATGTATGAATGAATCTATCTATTTATTTATTAATTATGTAGATTATAGATATAGATTATATCTGAATTATAGATTTTGTGCATATAGATAAAAGATAGATTTTAGATGAGATATATATATATATATATATATATATATCTACATACATACACAAACACATATAGCTGTATTATGTATATATGTAGATTCTATAATGTATGTTGATTATATAATAGATCTATTGATTGATAGATAGATAGATAATCCATAGATCTATTATATAATTAATATAGATGATAGAATCTACATAGATATAAATAATCTAAAATCTATCATCTGGATATAATGTATGTCTATAATCTACACTATCTATCTATCGCTATACAAATAGCAAGATTTATTTCTCTATATAATCTATAGTTATGGATGGATGGATGGATGGATGGATGGATGGATTTATTTATGTATGGCGGGAAAAATAAAAAAAAAGGCCTGCTGTACATTTAAACTTCTTCAGATGACCATGCTGATCTATTCTTATTCTTACTAAGGTCTACTAATGCCAGCCCAGGGGAAGCCAATAAAGCCCTATGGGGTCGAAGCCAATTTTCCTCATTTTTGGGAAAAAGTTTCCGTCCGTCCCCACTCGAAATGCGTCCACCAAAAGAGATCTCTCAAAACGACCGACGGACGCACCTTCAGAGGCAAACTAGTGCTTGCTTCTAGTGTCATCGCGTGCTTAACCATCCTGCGTAGGGAGGTGACGAGTCCTGCAGGCTCTGCAAGCCTAGGATGCGTGAGCGCGGTGCAAGAGGAAGGACTGAGGAGGATGTGAGGGGGCGCGGTTGAGAAAGCGTTGGGTGGGGCTATGCAAAGGTCTTCCAGCTCCCTCAGTGCATTGTGGGTGCGCCCGGAGTGCTGCCTGAGCGTGTTGCATCTGATACGTCCCCTATCTGGGGATCATATATTAAAGGGAGCATAGGTGCAGCACGTTTCTGTAAAACTAATAGAGGGCGCTGCAATGTTACTGTAGAAACCAATGGACAGCATGGCAGGTAGCTATACATAGATTTTAATGACGACGACTGCCAAGGCTAAAGCCCGTGTATATTCCATAGACTATAGCTATCTCCAGGATAGCTGCATGCGCAGTCGCGCCATTGTCTCGCACGGCTGCTTTCATTCCGCGCTTCCTGAGAAGGCAATGTACGCATACGTCACTAGTGACGTATGCGTACATTGACCTGAAGGAAGCGGAAGGTAGCGCAATGTACGCTTTTTGACCGGATGGAGGAAAATCAGGTTGCTGGAGGTCACGTGACCGAAGTGACAAGCGGCTCCAGGAGAAGATTTGGGATAAGAAGAAGAGGTAAGCAGGCTGCCTGGGGAGCAATAGGTAAGTATATATTTTTTTGTTTTTAATGACAGAACCCCTTTAAGGCTCTATTATGACACTTTTCGAACCGTGGTATGGTTACATGTGGGGAGTGTGGTGACAATACGGTTACACTAGGAAAGTGGGCTTACATGAGGGGAGCGTGGAGGCGGTGCGGCTACACAAGGGGACTGTGATGGAACCCCTAACAATAATCTGTGCCGTGTCATTTCCATAAATGTCATAGAAGGTAATGAAAATGAAGTGAACAGTTTAGCATACAGTAATTCCCCTTTCACATGGGCCAAAACTCTCACTTACCCAAAGTAAGCTCTGTTAGACTACACATGTGATACTGGACAATGCGCCCATCTCCTCAGCCCTAGTTGGCCTGTGGTTCACATTCCTATGTGGGTCAGAAGCGGTGTTGTGTCTCCTTAAGGAGAGCACCCAAAAAGTATGTGGAGACACCCATGGGGTAAATGGGTCAGGGGATGGTATAGTCACTACCCAAGCACTGCACACAGAAGAGGGGTTTGAGAACCTAAAAAATGAGTAAGAAAACTTATAAGGTGATGCTAGCTCCTCTGGGATATCTATGCAAATAAGGATAAGAAAATACCTCTATAGCGCCATCTATTGGATGCAGCATTCCTTCAAATCCAAGTGATTTATCACAAGCCTTAACAATGATTGGGAATATTAAACCAAGCCAGGAAGCCATGCACAGACAGACTGTTTCATGGTGATTGCCCCTCCTCAGTGTGCAGCAGGCGTCTGGCTTAGGGTGCATTCACACGAACGTATAGCTCGGTTTTCACGCCGAGCCGATATACGTCGTCCTCATCTGCGGGGGGGGGGGGGGGGGGGGGGGGGCTGGAAGAGCCAGGAGCGAGAACTGAGCTCCCACCTCCTCTCTGCCTCCTCTCCACCCCCTCTCCGCCCCTCTGCCATGCTGTCCATTGGTTTCTACAGTAACATAACAGCGCCCTCTATTGGTTTTACAGAAACGTGCTGCACCTCCTATTGGATTTACCCAAATTACAGCACCATAGAGATTAGCGGGTCACCTCCCAGTTCTCCATCTTTTTGCCCTAATTTTCTCTAGGGTGGTTTCAAACCGGCGGGAAAGTCGCGCCAATTTTACCCGATGCGTTGGTTATTGAAAAATAAAAAGCAGATTCCGCAGCCAATGCTGAGGTAAAATGAAAGCTGTGCTGTGATTGGTTGCTATTTTTTATACTGTTAAGGTAACATGAAAGCTGTGCTGTGATTGGTTGCTATATATTATACTGCTGAGGCAACATGAAAGCTGTGCTGTGATTGGTTGATACTTCTTATACTACTCAGGTTACATGAAAGCTGTGCTGCGATTGGTTGCTATATATTATACTGGGAAGATCCTAGCAATACTGAGAATAAAGAAAATAAAACACATCATAGGCTGAAGAAATTATACACACGGCATGTCTTTTCTTCAGCCTTACATGACTATATATCTATATATGTATACATCCATATATTTGGGTAGAAATCCATAAAAATATATATCGATATATATGTATTTCTATATATTTATATAGATATTTATCTATACACAGAGACAGATAGATAGATAGATAGATAGATAGATAGATAGATAGATAGACTGTATGCAATAACCCTGGATGTCTGACAGTTGAAGCTGACTGGTGATGTCAGTAAGGCTCTATTATGACACGTACAGCTTGGAACCATAAATACTCATGTACGGCTGCCATTTACAGCCAGTCTCCATTGGAGATGGAAGTGGGCAGAAATCTACTGGCCTATCTTCCTATTCTGACTCAATAACATGGCTGTAAGCGTATCGGCTGAAGTAACTTCTCTTGTAGTTATGAACCAGTACTCACAGAAGATATATGTTGTCAGACAGCATCCAACTCCACTGCAGAGGCATGGGAGAAGATTCCAGGGTTTATTCAGGTAGAAATCTTGTATAATGCACATTCAGCAGTAGGTAAAAAGAATGATGATTAGCCAAAGCACAGAGTAGAGACCTAGCACATAGGCTATAGACAGGAAACTCCCTAGCAGGAGGAAGGGGAGGAGTTATGCAATACAGGGGGTACAGAGAACCAGAAGGGACAAACTAAAGAAGGCAAACACTTGCAGATACAGTACAGGTTATACATGTCAATGAATAGAGTCAGGTAGATGAGACATGACACTTCCCAAGACGCCACAGCAGCCGGACAAATTGTATGTTCGACAGAATGGCTGTTTTATTCAGCCCATAAGGGTGACTACCCACTACAGTTTTTTTTTTCACTGCGAAATTCGCAGCAGTTTTTTTTCTGCAGGGGTCTATGGGACTTGTAATGTTAAAATCGCAATCGCGCAAAATCGCGATTTTAACTGGAAGCAAAACAACAACACACACACCCTACGTCTGTATGCTCCACGTATTCGGGTCATGGGCGTATGTACAGTGGGTGCGGTCGCACCTGGGACCCGGAGCCCTAGGGGGCCCATAAAGTCTCTCTTTCCCACATTGTAAACCAATGCTATCAATGAAGCTTTATAGTTGGGGGCCCAGTTCCAGACTTCGTACTGGAGCCCCACAGCTTCAAGTTACACCTCCGTATTAGGATAATGCTAGGCCATTCCAACCAGCCTGTGTGAGTGACCTACAGTCGCTGCTAGTTCAAAAGCGGCAAGCATGCAGGCTGGCCCCTGATGCGTGCTTCAGAGCCAACGCTTATAGATGGAGCGACATTCGGGGAGCAAAGAACTCCAATGAACGGATGTCTACTTTAAAAGGATGTATTGCTTTATTCAATGCCTAGACACAGCAACAGTTCAACGGCTCGATAAAGACCGCAGTCAATAAAGGAAATAAAGAAATGTGTCTGTTTAATGTAAACTTGCATGGGAAACGTTTGCGAGCCACTGACTGACTGAATGCTGCTGGTGCCGCTGCTGCATGTCTGAAACGTGGTCTGACGTTACATGCACCACCAGGAATAAGGCCTTGCCTATAAGCATTCCCCAGCTGGCAAAAACGGAACATCCCTGCCTATTCCTCACCGTGGAAGGACAGAACCTACCTTTTTAAAAAAAAAAAAAATAGGCCACAGCGGCAGCCAACTGGATTTTGGTAGGCCGCTGTCTCCCCCTTGTGTGCTGCATTCAAAATGCACTCTGCTAAAAATAAAAAGGATCCAGTTCTGTGGCTTCTCGGAGGAGATAGGGGTTCCCCACCTCCCGTCTCCGAGCTGCAGCGGAGACTGACTAACATGGCTGCCAAGTCTGGTATTTATACTTCTAAATTGATGACATCACAATGCAGTGACATCAGCCTGCCAGACACCTGGCTCATTTGCATACAGTGTGTATGTATGTATGTATGTATGAATGAATCTATCTATTTATTTATTAATTATGTAGATTATAGATATAGATTATATCTGAATTATAGATTTTGTGCATATAGATAAAAGATAGATTTTAGATGAGATATATATATATATATATATATATATATCTACATACATACACAAACACATATAGCTGTATTATGTATATATGTAGATTCTATAATGTATGTTGATTATATAATAGATCTATTGATTGATAGATAGATAGATAATCCATAGATCTATTATATAATTAATATAGATGATAGAATCTACATAGATATAAATAATCTAAAATCTATCATCTGGATATAATGTATGTCTATAATCTACACTATCTATCTATCGCTATACAAATAGCAAGATTTATTTCTCTATATAATCTATAGTTATGGATGGATGGATGGATGGATGGATGGATTTATTTATGTATGGCGGGAAAAATAAAAAAAAAGGCCTGCTGTACATTTAAACTTCTTCAGATGACCATGCTGATCTATTCTTATTCTTACTAAGGTCTACTAATGCCAGCCCAGGGGAAGCCAATAAAGCCCTATGGGGTCGAAGCCAATTTTCCTCATTTTTGGGAAAAAGTTTCCGTCCGTCCCCACTCGAAATGCGTCCACCAAAAGAGATCTCTCAAAACGACCGACGGACGCACCTTCAGAGGCAAACTAGTGCTTGCTTCTAGTGTCATCGCGTGCTTAACCATCCTGCGTAGGGAGGTGACGAGTCCTGCAGGCTCTGCAAGCCTAGGATGCGTGAGCGCGGTGCAAGAGGAAGGACTGAGGAGGATGTGAGGGGGCGCGGTTGAGAAAGCGTTGGGTGGGGCTATGCAAAGGTCTTCCAGCTCCCTCAGTGCATTGTGGGTGCGCCCGGAGTGCTGCCTGAGCGTGTTGCATCTGATACGTCCCCTATCTGGGGATCATATATTAAAGGGAGCATAGGTGCAGCACGTTTCTGTAAAACTAATAGAGGGCGCTGCAATGTTACTGTAGAAACCAATGGACAGCATGGCAGGTAGCTATACATAGATTTTAATGACGACGACTGCCAAGGCTAAAGCCCGTGTATATTCCATAGACTATAGCTATCTCCAGGATAGCTGCATGCGCAGTCGCGCCATTGTCTCGCACGGCTGCTTTCATTCCGCGCTTCCTGAGAAGGCAATGTACGCATACGTCACTAGTGACGTATGCGTACATTGACCTGAAGGAAGCGGAAGGTAGCGCAATGTACGCTTTTTGACCGGATGGAGGAAAATCAGGTTGCTGGAGGTCACGTGACCGAAGTGACAAGCGGCTCCAGGAGAAGATTTGGGATAAGAAGAAGAGGTAAGCAGGCTGCCTGGGGAGCAATAGGTAAGTATATATTTTTTTGTTTTTAATGACAGAACCCCTTTAAGGCTCTATTATGACACTTTTCGAACCGTGGTATGGTTACATGTGGGGAGTGTGGTGACAATACGGTTACACTAGGAAAGTGGGCTTACATGAGGGGAGCGTGGAGGCGGTGCGGCTACACAAGGGGACTGTGATGGAACCCCTAACAATAATCTGTGCCGTGTCATTTCCATAAATGTCATAGAAGGTAATGAAAATGAAGTGAACAGTTTAGCATACAGTAATTCCCCTTTCACATGGGCCAAAACTCTCACTTACCCAAAGTAAGCTCTGTTAGACTACACATGTGATACTGGACAATGCGCCCATCTCCTCAGCCCTAGTTGGCCTGTGGTTCACATTCCTATGTGGGTCAGAAGCGGTGTTGTGTCTCCTTAAGGAGAGCACCCAAAAAGTATGTGGAGACACCCATGGGGTAAATGGGTCAGGGGATGGTATAGTCACTACCCAAGCACTGCACACAGAAGAGGGGTTTGAGAACCTAAAAAATGAGTAAGAAAACTTATAAGGTGATGCTAGCTCCTCTGGGATATCTATGCAAATAAGGATAAGAAAATACCTCTATAGCGCCATCTATTGGATGCAGCATTCCTTCAAATCCAAGTGATTTATCACAAGCCTTAACAATGATTGGGAATATTAAACCAAGCCAGGAAGCCATGCACAGACAGACTGTTTCATGGTGATTGCCCCTCCTCAGTGTGCAGCAGGCGTCTGGCTTAGGGTGCATTCACACGAACGTATATCGGCTCGGTTTTCACGCCGAGCCGATATACGTCGTCCTCATCTGCGGGGGGGGGGGGGGGGGGGGGGCTGGAAGAGCCAGGAGCGAGAACTGAGCTCCCACCTCCTCTCTGCCTCCTCTCCACCCCCTCTCCGCCCCTCTGCCATGCTGTCCATTGGTTTCTACAGTAACATAACAGCGCCCTCTATTGGTTTTACAGAAACGTGCTGCACCTCCTATTGGATTTACCCAAATTACAGCACCATAGAGATTAGCGGGTCACCTCCCAGTTCTCCATCTTTTTGCCCTAATTTTCTCTAGGGTGGTTTCAAACCGGCGGGAAAGTCGCGCCAATTTTACCCGATGCGTTGGTTATTGAAAAATAAAAAGCAGATTCCGCAGCCAATGCTGAGGTAAAATGAAAGCTGTGCTGTGATTGGTTGCTATTTTTTATACTGTTAAGGTAACATGAAAGCTGTGCTGTGATTGGTTGCTATATATTATACTGCTGAGGCAACATGAAAGCTGTGCTGTGATTGGTTGATACTTCTTATACTACTCAGGTTACATGAAAGCTGTGCTGCGATTGGTTGCTATATATTATACTGGGAAGATCCTAGCAATACTGAGAATAAAGAAAATAAAACACATCATAGGCTGAAGAAATTATACACACGGCATGTCTTTTCTTCAGCCTTACATGACTATATATCTATATATGTATACATCCATATATTTGGGTAGAAATCCATAAAAATATATATCGATATATATGTATTTCTATATATTTATATAGATATTTATCTATACACAGAGACAGATAGATAGATAGATAGATAGATAGACTGTATGCAATAACCCTGGATGTCTGACAGTTGAAGCTGACTGGTGATGTCAGTAAGGCTCTATTATGACACGTACAGCTTGGAACCATAAATACTCATGTACGGCTGCCATTTACAGCCAGTCTCCATTGGAGATGGAAGTGGGCAGAAATCTACTGGCCTATCTTCCTATTCTGACTCAATAACATGGCTGTAAGCGTATCGGCTGAAGTAACTTCTCTTGTAGTTATGAACCAGTACTCACAGAAGATATATGTTGTCAGACAGCATCCAACTCCACTGCAGAGGCATGGGAGAAGATTCCAGGGTTTATTCAGGTAGAAATCTTGTATAATGCACATTCAGCAGTAGGTAAAAAGAATGATGATTAGCCAAAGCACAGAGTAGAGACCTAGCACATAGGCTATAGACAGGAAACTCCCTAGCAGGAGGAAGGGGAGGAGTTATGCAATACAGGGGGTACAGAGAACCAGAAGGGACAAACTAAAGAAGGCAAACACTTGCAGATACAGTACAGGTTATACATGTCAATGAATAGAGTCAGGTAGATGAGACATGACACTTCCCAAGACGCCACAGCAGCCGGACAAATTGTATGTTCGACAGAATGGCTGTTTTATTCAGCCCATAAGGGTGACTACCCACTACAGTTTTTTTTTTCACTGCGAAATTCGCAGCAGTTTTTTTTCTGCAGGGGTCTATGGGACTTGTAATGTTAAAATCGCAATCGCGCAAAATCGCGATTTTAACTGGAAGCAAAACAACAACACACACACCCTACATCTGTATGCTCCACGTATTCGGGTCATGGGCGTATGTACAGTGGGTGCGGTCGCACCTGGGACCCGGAGCCCTAGGGGGCCCATAAAGTCTCTCTTTCCCACATTGTAAACCAATGCTATCAATGAAGCTTTATAGTTGGGGGCCCAGTTCCAGACTTCGTACTGGAGCCCCACAGCTTCAAGTTACACCTCCGTATTAGGATAATGCTAGGCCATTCCAACCAGCCTGTGTGAGTGACCTACAGTCGCTGCTAGTTCAAAAGCGGCAAGCATGCAGGCTGGCCCCTGATGCGTGCTTCAGAGCCAACGCTTATAGATGGAGCGACATTCGGGGAGCAAAGAACTCCAATGAACGGATGTCTACTTTAAAAGGATGTATTGCTTTATTCAATGCCTAGACACAGCAACAGTTCAACGGCTCGATAAAGACCGCAGTCAATAAAGGAAATAAAGAAATGTGTCTGTTTAATGTAAACTTGCATGGGAAACGTTTGCGAGCCACTGACTGACTGAATGCTGCTGGTGCCGCTGCTGCATGTCTGAAACGTGGTCTGACGTTACATGCACCACCAGGAATAAGGCCTTGCCTATAAGCATTCCCCAGCTGGCAAAAACGGAACATCCCTGCCTATTCCTCACCGTGGAAGGACAGAACCTACCTTTTAAAAAAAAAAAAAAAATAGGCCACAGCGGCAGCCAACTGGATTTTGGTAGGCCGCTGTCTCCCCCTTGTGTGCTGCATTCAAAATGCACTCTGCTAAAAATAAAAAGGATCCAGTTCTGTGGCTTCTCGGAGGAGATAGGGGTTCCCCACCTCCCGTCTCCGAGCTGCAGCGGAGACTGACTAACATGGCTGCCAAGTCTGGTATTTATACTTCTAAATTGATGACATCACAATGCAGTGACATCAGCCTGCCAGACACCTGGCTCATTTGCATACAGTGTGTATGTATGTATGTATGAATGAATCTATCTATTTATTTATTAATTATGTAGATTATAGATATAGATTATATCTGAATTATAGATTTTGTGCATATAGATAAAAGATAGATTTTAGATGAGATATATATATATATATATCTACATACATACACAAACACATATAGCTGTATTATGTATATATGTAGATTCTATAATGTATGTTGATTATATAA
The DNA here is from genome assembly GCF_035609145.1 of Eleutherodactylus coqui. Classification (NCBI taxonomy): domain Eukaryota; kingdom Metazoa; phylum Chordata; class Amphibia; order Anura; family Eleutherodactylidae; genus Eleutherodactylus; species Eleutherodactylus coqui. Next base: position 94,067 of record NW_027101742.1, on the reverse strand, counting down.
TAGATCTATTGATTGATAGATAGATAGATAATCCATAGATCTATTATATAATTAATATAGATGATAGAATCTACATAGATATAAATAATCTAAAATCTATCATCTGGATATAATGTATGTCTATAATCTACACTATCTATCTATCGCTATACAAATAGCAAGATTTATTTCTCTATATAATCTATAGTTATGGATGGATGGATGGATGGATGGATGGATTTATTTATGTATGGCGGGAAAAATAAAAAAAAAGGCCTGCTGTACATTTAAACTTCTTCAGATGACCATGCTGATCTATTCTTATTCTTACTAAGGTCTACTAATGCCAGCCCAGGGGAAGCCAATAAAGCCCTATGGGGTCGAAGCCAATTTTCCTCATTTTTGGGAAAAAGTTTCCGTCCGTCCCCACTCGAAATGCGTCCACCAAAAGAGATCTCTCAAAACGACCGACGGACGCACCTTCAGAGGCAAACTAGTGCTTGCTTCTAGTGTCATCGCGTGCTTAACCATCCTGCGTAGGGAGGTGACGAGTCCTGCAGGCTCTGCAAGCCTAGGATGCGTGAGCGCGGTGCAAGAGGAAGGACTGAGGAGGATGTGAGGGGGCGCGGTTGAGAAAGCGTTGGGTGGGGCTATGCAAAGGTCTTCCAGCTCCCTCAGTGCATTGTGGGTGCGCCCGGAGTGCTGCCTGAGCGTGTTGCATCTGATACGTCCCCTATCTGGGGATCATATATTAAAGGGAGCATAGGTGCAGCACGTTTCTGTAAAACTAATAGAGGGCGCTGCAATGTTACTGTAGAAACCAATGGACAGCATGGCAGGTAGCTATACATAGATTTTAATGACGACGACTGCCAAGGCTAAAGCCCGTGTATATTCCATAGACTATAGCTATCTCCAGGATAGCTGCATGCGCAGTCGCGCCATTGTCTCGCACGGCTGCTTTCATTCCGCGCTTCCTGAGAAGGCAATGTACGCATACGTCACTAGTGACGTATGCGTACATTGACCTGAAGGAAGCGGAAGGTAGCGCAATGTACGCTTTTTGACCGGATGGAGGAAAATCAGGTTGCTGGAGGTCACGTGACCGAAGTGACAAGCGGCTCCAGGAGAAGATTTGGGATAAGAAGAAGAGGTAAGCAGGCTGCCTGGGGAGCAATAGGTAAGTATATATTTTTTTGTTTTTAATGACAGAACCCCTTTAAGGCTCTATTATGACACTTTTCGAACCGTGGTATGGTTACATGTGGGGAGTGTGGTGACAATACGGTTACACTAGGAAAGTGGGCTTACATGAGGGGAGCGTGGAGGCGGTGCGGCTACACAAGGGGACTGTGATGGAACCCCTAACAATAATCTGTGCCGTGTCATTTCCATAAATGTCATAGAAGGTAATGAAAATGAAGTGAACAGTTTAGCATACAGTAATTCCCCTTTCACATGGGCCAAAACTCTCACTTACCCAAAGTAAGCTCTGTTAGACTACACATGTGATACTGGACAATGCGCCCATCTCCTCAGCCCTAGTTGGCCTGTGGTTCACATTCCTATGTGGGTCAGAAGCGGTGTTGTGTCTCCTTAAGGAGAGCACCCAAAAAGTATGTGGAGACACCCATGGGGTAAATGGGTCAGGGGATGGTATAGTCACTACCCAAGCACTGCACACAGAAGAGGGGTTTGAGAACCTAAAAAATGAGTAAGAAAACTTATAAGGTGATGCTAGCTCCTCTGGGATATCTATGCAAATAAGGATAAGAAAATACCTCTATAGCGCCATCTATTGGATGCAGCATTCCTTCAAATCCAAGTGATTTATCACAAGCCTTAACAATGATTGGGAATATTAAACCAAGCCAGGAAGCCATGCACAGACAGACTGTTTCATGGTGATTGCCCCTCCTCAGTGTGCAGCAGGCGTCTGGCTTAGGGTGCATTCACACGAACGTATATCGGCTCGGTTTTCACGCCGAGCCGATATACGTCGTCCTCATCTGCGGGGGGGGGGGGGGGGGGGGGGGGCTGGAAGAGCCAGGAGCGAGAACTGAGCTCCCACCTCCTCTCTGCCTCCTCTCCACCCCCTCTCCGCCCCTCTGCCATGCTGTCCATTGGTTTCTACAGTAACATAACAGCGCCCTCTATTGGTTTTACAGAAACGTGCTGCACCTCCTATTGGATTTACCCAAATTACAGCACCATAGAGATTAGCGGGTCACCTCCCAGTTCTCCATCTTTTTGCCCTAATTTTCTCTAGGGTGGTTTCAAACCGGCGGGAAAGTCGCGCCAATTTTACCCGATGCGTTGGTTATTGAAAAATAAAAAGCAGATTCCGCAGCCAATGCTGAGGTAAAATGAAAGCTGTGCTGTGATTGGTTGCTATTTTTTATACTGTTAAGGTAACATGAAAGCTGTGCTGTGATTGGTTGCTATATATTATACTGCTGAGGCAACATGAAAGCTGTGCTGTGATTGGTTGATACTTCTTATACTACTCAGGTTACATGAAAGCTGTGCTGCGATTGGTTGCTATATATTATACTGGGAAGATCCTAGCAATACTGAGAATAAAGAAAATAAAACACATCATAGGCTGAAGAAATTATACACACGGCATGTCTTTTCTTCAGCCTTACATGACTATATATCTATATATGTATACATCCATATATTTGGGTAGAAATCCATAAAAATATATATCGATATATATGTATTTCTATATATTTATATAGATATTTATCTATACACAGAGACAGATAGATAGATAGATAGATAGATAGATAGATAGATAGATAGATAGATAGATAGATAGATAGACTGTATGCAATAACCCTGGATGTCTGACAGTTGAAGCTGACTGGTGATGTCAGTAAGGCTCTATTATGACACGTACAGCTTGGAACCATAAATACTCATGTACGGCTGCCATTTACAGCCAGTCTCCATTGGAGATGGAAGTGGGCAGAAATGTACTGGCCCATCTTCCTATTCTGACTCAATAACATGGCTGTAAGCGTATCGGCTGAAGTAACTTCTCTTGTAGTTATGAACCAGTACTCACAGAAGATATATGTTGTCAGACAGCATCCAACTCCACTGCAGAGGCATGGGAGAAGATTCCAGGGTTTATTCAGGTAGAAATCTTGTATAATGCACATTCAGCAGTAGGTAAAAAGAATGATGATTAGCCAAAGCACAGAGTAGAGACCTAGCACATAGGCTATAGACAGGAAACTCCCTAGCAGGAGGAAGGGGAGGAGTTATGCAATACAGGGGGTACAGAGAACCAGAAGGGACAAACTAAAGAAGGCAAACACTTGCAGATACAGTACAGGTTATACATGTCAATGAATAGAGTCAGGTAGATGAGACATGACACTTCCCAAGACGCCACAGCAGCCGGACAAATTGTATGTTCGACAGAATGGCTGTTTTATTCAGCCCATAAGGGTGACTACCCACTACAGTTTTTTTTTTCACTGCGAAATTCGCAGCAGTTTTTTTTCTGCAGGGGTCTATGGGACTTGTAATGTTAAAATCGCAATCGCGCAAAATCGCGATTTTAACTGGAAGCAAAACAACAACACACACACCCTACGTCTGTATGCTCCACGTATTCGGGTCATGGGCGTATGTACAGTGGGTGCGGTCGCACCTGGGACCCGGAGCCCTAGGGGGCCCATAAAGTCTCTCTTTCCCACATTGTAAACCAATGCTATCAATGAAGCTTTATAGTTGGGGGCCCAGTTCCAGACTTCGTACTGGAGCCCCACAGCTTCAAGTTACACCTCCGTATTAGGATAATGCTAGGCCATTCCAACCAGCCTGTGTGAGTGACCTACAGTCGCTGCTAGTTCAAAAGCGGCAAGCATGCAGGCTGGCCCCTGATGCGTGCTTCAGAGCCAACGCTTATAGATGGAGCGACATTCGGGGAGCAAAGAACTCCAATGAACGGATGTCTACTTTAAAAGGATGTATTGCTTTATTCAATGCCTAGACACAGCAACAGTTCAACGGCTCGATAAAGACCGCAGTCAATAAAGGAAATAAAGAAATGTGTCTGTTTAATGTAAACTTGCATGGGAAACGTTTGCGAGCCACTGACTGACTGAATGCTGCTGGTGCCGCTGCTGCATGTCTGAAACGTGGTCTGACGTTACATGCACCACCAGGAATAAGGCCTTGCCTATAAGCATTCCCCAGCTGGCAAAAACGGAACATCCCTGCCTATTCCTCACCGTGGAAGGACAGAACCTACCTTTTAAAAAAAAAAAAAAAATAGGCCACAGCGGCAGCCAACTGGATTTTGGTAGGCCGCTGTCTCCCCCTTGTGTGCTGCATTCAAAATGCACTCTGCTAAAAATAAAAAGGATCCAGTTCTGTGGCTTCTCGGAGGAGATAGGGGTTCCCCACCTCCCGTCTCCGAGCTGCAGCGGAGACTGACTAACATGGCTGCCAAGTCTGGTATTTATACTTCTAAATTGATGACATCACAATGCAGTGACATCAGCCTGCCAGACACCTGGCTCATTTGCATACAGTGTGTATGTATGTATGTATGTATGAATGAATCTATCTATTTATTTATTAATTATGTAGATTATAGATATAGATTATATCTGAATTATAGATTTTGTGCATATAGATAAAAGATAGATTTTAGATGAGATATATATATATATATATATCTACATACATACACAAACACATATAGCTGTATTATGTATATATGTAGATTCTATAATGTATGTTGATTATATAATAGATCTATTGATTGATAGATAGATAGATAATCCATAGATCTATTATATAATTAATATAGATGATAGAATCTACATAGATATAAATAATCTAAAATCTATCATCTGGATATAATGTATGTCTATAATCTACACTATCTATCTATCGCTATACAAATAGCAAGATTTATTTCTCTATATAATCTATAGTTATGGATGGATGGATGGATGGATGGATGGATTTATTTATGTATGGCGGGAAAAATAAAAAAAAAGGCCTGCTGTACATTTAAACTTCTTCAGATGACCATGCTGATCTATTCTTATTCTTACTAAGGTCTACTAATGCCAGCCCAGGGGAAGCCAATAAAGCCCTATGGGGTCGAAGCCAATTTTCCTCATTTTTGGGAAAAAGTTTCCGTCCGTCCCCACTCGAAATGCGTCCACCAAAAGAGATCTCTCAAAACGACCGACGGACGCACCTTCAGAGGCAAACTAGTGCTTGCTTCTAGTGTCATCGCGTGCTTAACCATCCTGCGTAGGGAGGTGACGAGTCCTGCAGGCTCTGCAAGCCTAGGATGCGTGAGCGCGGTGCAAGAGGAAGGACTGAGGAGGATGTGAGGGGGCGCGGTTGAGAAAGCGTTGGGTGGGGCTATGCAAAGGTCTTCAAGCTCCCTCAGTGCATTGTGGGTGCGCCCGGAGTGCTGCCTGAGCGTGTTGCATCTGATACGTCCCCTATCTGGGGATCATATATTAAAGGGAGCATAGGTGCAGCACGTTTCTGTAAAACTAATAGAGGGCGCTGCAATGTTACTGTAGAAACCAATGGACAGCATGGCAGGTAGCTATACATAGATTTTAATGACGACGACTGCCAAGGCTAAAGCCCGTGTATATTCCATAGACTATAGCTATCTCCAGGATAGCTGCATGCGCAGTCGCGCCATTGTCTCGCACGGCTGCTTTCATTCCGCGCTTCCTGAGAAGGCAATGTACGCATACGTCACTAGTGACGTATGCGTACATTGACCTGAAGGAAGCGGAAGGTAGCGCAATGTACGCTTTTTGACCGGATGGAGGAAAATCAGGTTGCTGGAGGTCACGTGACCGAAGTGACAAGCGGCTCCAGGAGAAGATTTGGGATAAGAAGAAGAGGTAAGCAGGCTGCCTGGGGAGCAATAGGTAAGTATATATTTTTTTGTTTTTAATGACAGAACCCCTTTAAGGCTCTATTATGACACTTTTCGAACCGTGGTATGGTTACATGTGGGGAGTGTGGTGACAATACGGTTACACTAGGAAAGTGGGCTTACATGAGGGGAGCGTGGAGGCGGTGCGGCTACACAAGGGGACTGTGATGGAACCCCTAACAATAATCTGTGCCGTGTCATTTCCATAAATGTCATAGAAGGTAATGAAAATGAAGTGAACAGTTTAGCATACAGTAATTCCCCTTTCACATGGGCCAAAACTCTCACTTACCCAAAGTAAGCTCTGTTAGACTACACATGTGATACTGGACAATGCGCCCATCTCCTCAGCCCTAGTTGGCCTGTGGTTCACATTCCTATGTGGGTCAGAAGCGGTGTTGTGTCTCCTTAAGGAGAGCACCCAAAAAGTATGTGGAGACACCCATGGGGTAAATGGGTCAGGGGATGGTATAGTCACTACCCAAGCACTGCACACAGAAGAGGGGTTTGAGAACCTAAAAAATGAGTAAGAAAACTTATAAGGTGATGCTAGCTCCTCTGGGATATCTATGCAAATAAGGATAAGAAAATACCTCTATAGCGCCATCTATTGGATGCAGCATTCCTTCAAATCCAAGTGATTTATCACAAGCCTTAACAATGATTGGGAATATTAAACCAAGCCAGGAAGCCATGCACAGACAGACTGTTTCATGGTGATTGCCCCTCCTCAGTGTGCAGCAGGCGTCTGGCTTAGGGTGCATTCACACGAACGTATATCGGCTCGGTTTTCACGCCGAGCCGATATACGTCGTCCTCATCTGCGGGGGGGGGGGGGGCTGGAAGAGCCAGGAGCGAGAACTGAGCTCCCACCTCCTCTCTGCCTCCTCTCCACCCCCTCTCCGCCCCTCTGCCATGCTGTCCATTGGTTTCTACAGTAACATAACAGCGCCCTCTATTGGTTTTACAGAAACGTGCTGCACCTCCTATTGGATTTACCCAAATTACAGCACCATAGAGATTAGCGGGTCACCTCCCAGTTCTCCATCTTTTTGCCCTAATTTTCTCTAGGGTGGTTTCAAACCGGCGGGAAAGTCGCGCCAATTTTACCCGATGCGTTGGTTATTGAAAAATAAAAAGCAGATTCCGCAGCCAATGCTGAGGTAAAATGAAAGCTGTGCTGTGATTGGTTGCTATTTTTTATACTGTTAAGGTAACATGAAAGCTGTGCTGTGATTGGTTGCTATATATTATACTGCTGAGGCAACATGAAAGCTGTGCTGTGATTGGTTGATACTTCTTATACTACTCAGGTTACATGAAAGCTGTGCTGCGATTGGTTGCTATATATTATACTGGGAAGATCCTAGCAATACTGAGAATAAAGAAAATAAAACACATCATAGGCTGAAGAAATTATACACACGGCATGTCTTTTCTTCAGCCTTACATGACTATATATCTATATATGTATACATCCATATATTTGGGTAGAAATCCATAAAAATATATATCGATATATATGTATTTCTATATATTTATATAGATATTTATCTATACACAGAGACAGATAGATAGATAGATAGATAGATAGATAGATAGATAGATAGATAGATAGATAGATAGACTGTATGCAATAACCCTGGATGTCTGACAGTTGAAGCTGACTGGTGATGTCAGTAAGGCTCTATTATGACACGTACAGCTTGGAACCATAAATACTCATGTACGGCTGCCATTTACAGCCAGTCTCCATTGGAGATGGAAGTGGGCAGAAATGTACTGGCCCATCTTCCTATTCTGACTCAATAACATGGCTGTAAGCGTATCGGCTGAAGTAACTTCTCTTGTAGTTATGAACCAGTACTCACAGAAGATATATGTTGTCAGACAGCATCCAACTCCACTGCAGAGGCATGGGAGAAGATTCCAGGGTTTATTCAGGTAGAAATCTTGTATAATGCACATTCAGCAGTAGGTAAAAAGAATGATGATTAGCCAAAGCACAGAGTAGAGACCTAGCACATAGGCTATAGACAGGAAACTCCCTAGCAGGAGGAAGGGGAGGAGTTATGCAATACAGGGGGTACAGAGAACCAGAAGGGACAAACTAAAGAAGGCAAACACTTGCAGATACAGTACAGGTTATACATGTCAATGAATAGAGTCAGGTAGATGAGACATGACACTTCCCAAGACGCCACAGCAGCCGGACAAATTGTATGTTCGACAGAATGGCTGTTTTATTCAGCCCATAAGGGTGACTACCCACTACAGTTTTTTTTTTCACTGCGAAATTCGCAGCAGTTTTTTTTCTGCAGGGGTCTATGGGACTTGTAATGTTAAAATCGCAATCGCGCAAAATCGCGATTTTAACTGGAAGCAAAACAACAACACACACACCCTACGTCTGTATGCTCCACGTATTCGGGTCATGGGCGTATGTACAGTGGGTGCGGTCGCACCTGGGACCCGGAGCCCTAGGGGGCCCATAAAGTCTCTCTTTCCCACATTGTAAACCAATGCTATCAATGAAGCTTTATAGTTGGGGGCCCAGTTCCAGACTTCGTACTGGAGCCCCACAGCTTCAAGTTACACCTCCGTATTAGGATAATGCTAGGCCATTCCAACCAGCCTGTGTGAGTGACCTACAGTCGCTGCTAGTTCAAAAGCGGCAAGCATGCAGGCTGGCCCCTGATGCGTGCTTCAGAGCCAACGCTTATAGATGGAGCGACATTCGGGGAGCAAAGAACTCCAATGAACGGATGTCTACTTTAAAAGGATGTATTGCTTTATTCAATGCCTAGACACAGCAACAGTTCAACGGCTCGATAAAGACCGCAGTCAATAAAGGAAATAAAGAAATGTGTCTGTTTAATGTAAACTTGCATGGGAAACGTTTGCGAGCCACTGACTGACTGAATGCTGCTGGTGCCGCTGCTGCATGTCTGAAACGTGGTCTGACGTTACATGCACCACCAGGAATAAGGCCTTGCCTATAAGCATTCCCCAGCTGGCAAAAACGGAACATCCCTGCCTATTCCTCACCGTGGAAGGACAGAACCTACCTTTTAAAAAAAAAAAAAAAATAGGCCACAGCGGCAGCCAACTGGATTTTGGTAGGCCGCTGTCTCCCCCTTGTGTGCTGCATTCAAAATGCACTCTGCTAAAAATAAAAAGGATCCAGTTCTGTGGCTTCTCGGAGGAGATAGGGGTTCCCCACCTCCCGTCTCCGAGCTGCAGCGGAGACTGACTAACATGGCTGCCAAGTCTGGTATTTATACTTCTAAATTGATGACATCACAATGCAGTGACATCAGCCTGCCAGACACCTGGCTCATTTGCATACAGTGTGTATGTATGTATGTATGTATGAATGAATCTATCTATTTATTTATTAATTATGTAGATTATAGATATAGATTATATCTGAATTATAGATTTTGTGCATATAGATAAAAGATAGATTTTAGATGAGATATATATATATATATATATCTACATACATACACAAACACATATAGCTGTATTATGTATATATGTAGATTCTATAATGTATGTTGATTATATAATAGATCTATTGATTGATAGATAGATAGATAATCCATAGATCTATTATATAATTAATATAGATGATAGAATCTACATAGATATAAATAATCTAAAATCTATCATCTGGATATAATGTATGTCTATAATCTACACTATCTATCTATCGCTATACAAATAGCAAGATTTATTTCTCTATATAATCTATAGTTATGGATGGATGGATGGATGGATGGATGGATTTATTTATGTATGGCGGGAAAAATAAAAAAAAAGGCCTGCTGTACATTTAAACTTCTTCAGATGACCATGCTGATCTATTCTTATTCTTACTAAGGTCTACTAATGCCAGCCCAGGGGAAGCCAATAAAGCCCTATGGGGTCGAAGCCAATTTTCCTCATTTTTGGGAAAAAGTTTCCGTCCGTCCCCACTCGAAATGCGTCCACCAAAAGAGATCTCTCAAAACGACCGACGGACGCACCTTCAGAGGCAAACTAGTGCTTGCTTCTAGTGTCATCGCGTGCTTAACCATCCTGCGTAGGGAGGTGACGAGTCCTGCAGGCTCTGCAAGCCTAGGATGCGTGAGCGCGGTGCAAGAGGAAGGACTGAGGAGGATGTGAGGGGGCGCGGTTGAGAAAGCGTTGGGTGGGGCTATGCAAAGGTCTTCAAGCTCCCTCAGTGCATTGTGGGTGCGCCCGGAGTGCTGCCTGAGCGTGTTGCATCTGATACGTCCCCTATCTGGGGATCATATATTAAAGGGAGCATAGGTGCAGCACGTTTCTGTAAAACTAATAGAGGGCGCTGCAATGTTACTGTAGAAACCAATGGACAGCATGGCAGGTAGCTATACATAGATTTTAATGACGACGACTGCCAAGGCTAAAGCCCGTGTATATTCCATAGACTATAGCTATCTCCAGGATAGCTGCATGCGCAGTCGCGCCATTGTCTCGCACGGCTGCTTTCATTCCGCGCTTCCTGAGAAGGCAATGTACGCATACGTCACTAGTGACGTATGCGTACATTGACCTGAAGGAAGCGGAAGGTAGCGCAATGTACGCTTTTTGACCGGATGGAGGAAAATCAGGTTGCTGGAGGTCACGTGACCGAAGTGACAAGCGGCTCCAGGAGAAGATTTGGGATAAGAAGAAGAGGTAAGCAGGCTGCCTGGGGAGCAATAGGTAAGTATATATTTTTTTGTTTTTAATGACAGAACCCCTTTAAGGCTCTATTATGACACTTTTCGAACCGTGGTATGGTTACATGTGGGGAGTGTGGTGACAATACGGTTACACTAGGAAAGTGGGCTTACATGAGGGGAGCGTGGAGGCGGTGCGGCTACACAAGGGGACTGTGATGGAACCCCTAACAATAATCTGTGCCGTGTCATTTCCATAAATGTCATAGAAGGTAATGAAAATGAAGTGAACAGTTTAGCATACAGTAATTCCCCTTTCACATGGGCCAAAACTCTCACTTACCCAAAGTAAGCTCTGTTAGACTACACATGTGATACTGGACAATGCGCCCATCTCCTCAGCCCTAGTTGGCCTGTGGTTCACATTCCTATGTGGGTCAGAAGCGGTGTTGTGTCTCCTTAAGGAGAGCACCCAAAAAGTATGTGGAGACACCCATGGGGTAAATGGGTCAGGGGATGGTATAGTCACTACCCAAGCACTGCACACAGAAGAGGGGTTTGAGAACCTAAAAAATGAGTAAGAAAACTTATAAGGTGATGCTAGCTCCTCTGGGATATCTATGCAAATAAGGATAAGAAAATACCTCTATAGCGCCATCTATTGGATGCAGCATTCCTTCAAATCCAAGTGATTTATCACAAGCCTTAACAATGATTGGGAATATTAAACCAAGCCAGGAAGCCATGCACAGACAGACTGTTTCATGGTGATTGCCCCTCCTCAGTGTGCAGCAGGCGTCTGGCTTAGGGTGCATTCACACGAACGTATATCGGCTCGGTTTTCACGCCGAGCCGATATACGTCGTCCTCATCTGCGGGGGGGGGGGGGGCTGGAAGAGCCAGGAGCGAGAACTGAGCTCCCACCTCCTCTCTGCCTCCTCTCCACCCCCTCTCCGCCCCTCTGCCATGCTGTCCATTGGTTTCTACAGTAACATAACAGCGCCCTCTATTGGTTTTACAGAAACGTGCTGCACCTCCTATTGGATTTACCCAAATTACAGCACCATAGAGATTAGCGGGTCACCTCCCAGTTCTCCATCTTTTTGCCCTAATTTTCTCTAGGGTGGTTTCAAACCGGCGGGAAAGTCGCGCCAATTTTACCCGATGCGTTGGTTATTGAAAAATAAAAAGCAGATTCCGCAGCCAATGCTGAGGTAAAATGAAAGCTGTGCTGTGATTGGTTGCTATTTTTTATACTGTTAAGGTAACATGAAAGCTGTGCTGTGATTGGTTGCTATATATTATACTGCTGAGGCAACATGAAAGCTGTGCTGTGATTGGTTGATACTTCTTATACTACTCAGGTTACATGAAAGCTGTGCTGCGATTGGTTGCTATATATTATACTGGGAAGATCCTAGCAATACTGAGAATAAAGAAAATAAAACACATCATAGGCTGAAGAAATTATACACACGGCATGTCTTTTCTTCAGCCTTACATGACTATATATCTATATATGTATACATCCATATATTTGGGTAGAAATCCATAAAAATATATATCGATATATATGTATTTCTATATATTTATATAGATATTTATCTATACACAGAGACAGATAGATAGATAGATAGATAGATAGATAGATAGATAGACTGTATGCAATAACCCTGGATGTCTGACAGTTGAAGCTGACTGGTGATGTCAGTAAGGCTCTATTATGACACGTACAGCTTGGAACCATAAATACTCATGTACGGCTGCCATTTACAGCCAGTCTCCATTGGAGATGGAAGTGGGCAGAAATGTACTGGCCCATCTTCCTATTCTGACTCAATAACATGGCTGTAAGCGTATCGGCTGAAGTAACTTCTCTTGTAGTTATGAACCAGTACTCACAGAAGATATATGTTGTCAGACAGCATCCAACTCCACTGCAGAGGCATGGGAGAAGATTCCAGGGTTTATTCAGGTAGAAATCTTGTATAATGCACATTCAGCAGTAGGTAAAAAGAATGATGATTAGCCAAAGCACAGAGTAGAGACCTAGCACATAGGCTATAGACAGGAAACTCCCTAGCAGGAGGAAGGGGAGGAGTTATGCAATACAGGGGGTACAGAGAACCAGAAGGGACAAACTAAAGAAGGCAAACACTTGCAGATACAGTACAGGTTATACATGTCAATGAATAGAGTCAGGTAGATGAGACATGACACTTCCCAAGACGCCACAGCAGCCGGACAAATTGTATGTTCGACAGAATGGCTGTTTTATTCAGCCCATAAGGGTGACTACCCACTACAGTTTTTTTTTTCACTGCGAAATTCGCAGCAGTTTTTTTTCTGCAGGGGTCTATGGGACTTGTAATGTTAAAATCGCAATCGCGCAAAATCGCGATTTTAACTGGAAGCAAAACAACAACACACACACCCTACGTCTGTATGCTCCACGTATTCGGGTCATGGGCGTATGTACAGTGGGTGCGGTCGCACCTGGGACCCGGAGCCCTAGGGGGCCCATAAAGTCTCTCTTTCCCACATTGTAAACCAATGCTATCAATGAAGCTTTATAGTTGGGGGCCCAGTTCCAGACTTCGTACTGGAGCCCCACAGCTTCAAGTTACACCTCCGTATTAGGATAATGCTAGGCCATTCCAACCAGCCTGTGTGAGTGACCTACAGTCGCTGCTAGTTCAAAAGCGGCAAGCATGCAGGCTGGCCCCTGATGCGTGCTTCAGAGCCAACGCTTATAGATGGAGCGACATTCGGGGAGCAAAGAACTCCAATGAACGGATGTCTACTTTAAAAGGATGTATTGCTTTATTCAATGCCTAGACACAGCAACAGTTCAACGGCTCGATAAAGACCGCAGTCAATAAAGGAAATAAAGAAATGTGTCTGTTTAATGTAAACTTGCATGGGAAACGTTTGCGAGCCACTGACTGACTGAATGCTGCTGGTGCCGCTGCTGCATGTCTGAAACGTGGTCTGACGTTACATGCACCACCAGGAATAAGGCCTTGCCTATAAGCATTCCCCAGCTGGCAAAAACGGAACATCCCTGCCTATTCCTCACCGTGGAAGGACAGAACCTACCTTTTAAAAAAAAAAAAAAATAGGCCACAGCGGCAGCCAACTGGATTTTGGTAGGCCGCTGTCTCCCCCTTGTGTGCTGCATTCAAAATGCACTCTGCTAAAAATAAAAAGGATCCAGTTCTGTGGCTTCTCGGAGGAGATAGGGGTTCCCCACCTCCCGTCTCCGAGCTGCAGCGGAGACTGACTAACATGGCTGCCAAGTCTGGTATTTATACTTCTAAATTGATGACATCACAATGCAGTGACATCAGCCTGCCAGACACCTGGCTCATTTGCATACAGTGTGTATGTATGTATGTATGTATGAATGAATCTATCTATTTATTTATTAATTATGTAGATTATAGATATAGATTATATCTGAATTATAGATTTTGTGCATATAGATAAAAGATAGATTTTAGATGAGATATATATATATATATATATCTACATACATACACAAACACATATAGCTGTATTATGTATATATGTAGATTCTATAATGTATGTTGATTATATAATAGATCTATTGATTGATAGATAGATAGATAATCCATAGATCTATTATATAATTAATATAGATGATAGAATCTACATAGATATAAATAATCTAAAATCTATCATCTGGATATAATGTATGTCTATAATCTACACTATCTATCTATCGCTATACAAATAGCAAGATTTATTTCTCTATATAATCTATAGTTATGGATGGATGGATGGATGGATGGATGGATTTATTTATGTATGGCGGGAAAAATAAAAAAAAAGGCCTGCTGTACATTTAAACTTCTTCAGATGACCATGCTGATCTATTCTTATTCTTACTAAGGTCTACTAATGCCAGCCCAGGGGAAGCCAATAAAGCCCTATGGGGTCGAAGCCAATTTTCCTCATTTTTGGGAAAAAGTTTCCGTCCGTCCCCACTCGAAATGCGTCCACCAAAAGAGATCTCTCAAAACGACCGACGGACGCACCTTCAGAGGCAAACTAGTGCTTGCTTCTAGTGTCATCGCGTGCTTAACCATCCTGCGTAGGGAGGTGACGAGTCCTGCAGGCTCTGCAAGCCTAGGATGCGTGAGCGCGGTGCAAGAGGAAGGACTGAGGAGGATGTGAGGGGGCGCGGTTGAGAAAGCGTTGGGTGGGGCTATGCAAAGGTCTTCCAGCTCCCTCAGTGCATTGTGGGTGCGCCCGGAGTGCTGCCTGAGCGTGTTGCATCTGATACGTCCCCTATCTGGGGATCATATATTAAAGGGAGCATAGGTGCAGCACGTTTCTGTAAAACTAATAGAGGGCGCTGCAATGTTACTGTAGAAACCAATGGACAGCATGGCAGGTAGCTATACATAGATTTTAATGACGACGACTGCCAAGGCTAAAGCCCGTGTATATTCCATAGACTATAGCTATCTCCAGGATAGCTGCATGCGCAGTCGCGCCATTGTCTCGCACGGCTGCTTTCATTCCGCGCTTCCTGAGAAGGCAATGTACGCATACGTCACTAGTGACGTATGCGTACATTGACCTGAAGGAAGCGGAAGGTAGCGCAATGTACGCTTTTTGACCGGATGGAGGAAAATCAGGTTGCTGGAGGTCACGTGACCGAAGTGACAAGCGGCTCCAGGAGAAGATTTGGGATAAGAAGAAGAGGTAAGCAGGCTGCCTGGGGAGCAATAGGTAAGTATATATTTTTTTGTTTTTAATGACAGAACCCCTTTAAGGCTCTATTATGACACTTTTCGAACCGTGGTATGGTTACATGTGGGGAGTGTGGTGACAATACGGTTACACTAGGAAAGTGGGCTTACATGAGGGGAGCGTGGAGGCGGTGCGGCTACACAAGGGGACTGTGATGGAACCCCTAACAATAATCTGTGCCGTGTCATTTCCATAAATGTCATAGAAGGTAATGAAAATGAAGTGAACAGTTTAGCATACAGTAATTCCCCTTTCACATGGGCCAAAACTCTCACTTACCCAAAGTAAGCTCTGTTAGACTACACATGTGATACTGGACAATGCGCCCATCTCCTCAGCCCTAGTTGGCCTGTGGTTCACATTCCTATGTGGGTCAGAAGCGGTGTTGTGTCTCCTTAAGGAGAGCACCCAAAAAGTATGTGGAGACACCCATGGGGTAAATGGGTCAGGGGATGGTATAGTCACTACCCAAGCACTGCACACAGAAGAGGGGTTTGAGAACCTAAAAAATGAGTAAGAAAACTTATAAGGTGATGCTAGCTCCTCTGGGATATCTATGCAAATAAGGATAAGAAAATACCTCTATAGCGCCATCTATTGGATGCAGCATTCCTTCAAATCCAAGTGATTTATCACAAGCCTTAACAATGATTGGGAATATTAAACCAAGCCAGGAAGCCATGCACAGACAGACTGTTTCATGGTGATTGCCCCTCCTCAGTGTGCAGCAGGCGTCTGGCTTAGGGTGCATTCACACGAACGTATATCGGCTCGGTTTTCACGCCGAGCCGATATACGTCGTCCTCATCTGCGGGGGGGGGGGGGGGGGGGCTGGAAGAGCCAGGAGCGAGAACTGAGCTCCCACCTCCTCTCTGCCTCCTCTCCACCCCCTCTCCGCCCCTCTGCCATGCTGTCCATTGGTTTCTACAGTAACATAACAGCGCCCTCTATTGGTTTTACAGAAACGTGCTGCACCTCCTATTGGATTTACCCAAATTACAGCACCATAGAGATTAGCGGGTCACCTCCCAGTTCTCCATCTTTTTGCCCTAATTTTCTCTAGGGTGGTTTCAAACCGGCGGGAAAGTCGCGCCAATTTTACCCGATGCGTTGGTTATTGAAAAATAAAAAGCAGATTCCGCAGCCAATGCTGAGGTAAAATGAAAGCTGTGCTGTGATTGGTTGCTATTTTTTATACTGTTAAGGTAACATGAAAGCTGTGCTGTGATTGGTTGCTATATATTATACTGCTGAGGCAACATGAAAGCTGTGCTGTGATTGGTTGATACTTCTTATACTACTCAGGTTACATGAAAGCTGTGCTGCGATTGGTTGCTATATATTATACTGGGAAGATCCTAGCAATACTGAGAATAAAGAAAATAAAACACATCATAGGCTGAAGAAATTATACACACGGCATGTCTTTTCTTCAGCCTTACATGACTATATATCTATATATGTATACATCCATATATTTGGGTAGAAATCCATAAAAATATATATCGATATATATGTATTTCTATATATTTATATAGATATTTATCTATACACAGAGACAGATAGATAGATAGATAGATAGATAGACTGTATGCAATAACCCTGGATGTCTGACAGTTGAAGCTGACTGGTGATGTCAGTAAGGCTCTATTATGACACGTACAGCTTGGAACCATAAATACTCATGTACGGCTGCCATTTACAGCCAGTCTCCATTGGAGATGGAAGTGGGCAGAAATGTACTGGCCCATCTTCCTATTCTGACTCAATAACATGGCTGTAAGCGTATCGGCTGAAGTAACTTCTCTTGTAGTTATGAACCAGTACTCACAGAAGATATATGTTGTCAGACAGCATCCAACTCCACTGCAGAGGCATGGGAGAAGATTCCAGGGTTTATTCAGGTAGAAATCTTGTATAATGCACATTCAGCAGTAGGTAAAAAGAATGATGATTAGCCAAAGCACAGAGTAGAGACCTAGCACATAGGCTATAGACAGGAAACTCCCTAGCAGGAGGAAGGGGAGGAGTTATGCAATACAGGGGGTACAGAGAACCAGAAGGGACAAACTAAAGAAGGCAAACACTTGCAGATACAGTACAGGTTATACATGTCAATGAATAGAGTCAGGTAGATGAGACATGACACTTCCCAAGACGCCACAGCAGCCGGACAAATTGTATGTTCGACAGAATGGCTGTTTTATTCAGCCCATAAGGGTGACTACCCACTACAGTTTTTTTTTTCACTGCGAAATTCGCAGCAGTTTTTTTTCTGCAGGGGTCTATGGGACTTGTAATGTTAAAATCGCAATCGCGCAAAATCGCGATTTTAACTGGAAGCAAAACAACAACACACACACCCTACGTCTGTATGCTCCACGTATTCGGGTCATGGGCGTATGTACAGTGGGTGCGGTCGCACCTGGGACCCGGAGCCCTAGGGGGCCCATAAAGTCTCTCTTTCCCACATTGTAAACCAATGCTATCAATGAAGCTTTATAGTTGGGGGCCCAGTTCCAGACTTCGTACTGGAGCCCCACAGCTTCAAGTTACACCTCCGTATTAGGATAATGCTAGGCCATTCCAACCAGCCTGTGTGAGTGACCTACAGTCGCTGCTAGTTCAAAAGCGGCAAGCATGCAGGCTGGCCCCTGATGCGTGCTTCAGAGCCAACGCTTATAGATGGAGCGACATTCGGGGAGCAAAGAACTCCAATGAACGGATGTCTACTTTAAAAGGATGTATTGCTTTATTCAATGCCTAGACACAGCAACAGTTCAACGGCTCGATAAAGACCGCAGTCAATAAAGGAAATAAAGAAATGTGTCTGTTTAATGTAAACTTGCATGGGAAACGTTTGCGAGCCACTGACTGACTGAATGCTGCTGGTGCCGCTGCTGCATGTCTGAAACGTGGTCTGACGTTACATGCACCACCAGGAATAAGGCCTTGCCTATAAGCATTCCCCAGCTGGCAAAAACGGAACATCCCTGCCTATTCCTCACCGTGGAAGGACAGAACCTACCTTTTAAAAAAAAAAAAAAAATAGGCCACAGCGGCAGCCAACTGGATTTTGGTAGGCCGCTGTCTCCCCCTTGTGTGCTGCATTCAAAATGCACTCTGCTAAAAATAAAAAGGATCCAGTTCTGTGGCTTCTCGGAGGAGATAGGGGTTCCCCACCTCCCGTCTCCGAGCTGCAGCGGAGACTGACTAACATGGCTGCCAAGTCTGGTATTTATACTTCTAAATTGATGACATCACAATGCAGTGACATCAGCCTGCCAGACACCTGGCTCATTTGCATACAGTGTGTATGTATGTATGTATGAATGAATCTATCTATTTATTTATTAATTATGTAGATTATAGATATAGATTATATCTGAATTATAGATTTTGTGCATATAGATAAAAGATAGATTTTAGATGAGATATATATATATATATATATCTACATACATACACAAACACATATAGCTGTATTATGTATATATGTAGATTCTATAATGTATGTTGATTATATAATAGATCTATTGATTGATAGATAGATAGATAATCCATAGATCTATTATATAATTAATATAGATGATAGAATCTACATAGATATAAATAATCTAAAATCTATCATCTGGATATAATGTATGTCTATAATCTACACTATCTATCTATCGCTATACAAATAGCAAGATTTATTTCTCTATATAATCTATAGTTATGGATGGATGGATGGATGGATGGATGGATTTATTTATGTATGGCGGGAAAAATAAAAAAAAAGGCCTGCTGTACATTTAAACTTCTTCAGATGACCATGCTGATCTATTCTTATTCTTACTAAGGTCTACTAATGCCAGCCCAGGGGAAGCCAATAAAGCCCTATGGGGTCGAAGCCAATTTTCCTCATTTTTGGGAAAAAGTTTCCGTCCGTCCCCACTCGAAATGCGTCCACCAAAAGAGATCTCTCAAAACGACCGACGGACGCACCTTCAGAGGCAAACTAGTGCTTGCTTCTAGTGTCATCGCGTGCTTAACCATCCTGCGTAGGGAGGTGACGAGTCCTGCAGGCTCTGCAAGCCTAGGATGCGTGAGCGCGGTGCAAGAGGAAGGACTGAGGAGGATGTGAGGGGGCGCGGTTGAGAAAGCGTTGGGTGGGGCTATGCAAAGGTCTTCCAGCTCCCTCAGTGCATTGTGGGTGCGCCCGGAGTGCTGCCTGAGCGTGTTGCATCTGATACGTCCCCTATCTGGGGATCATATATTAAAGGGAGCATAGGTGCAGCACGTTTCTGTAAAACTAATAGAGGGCGCTGCAATGTTACTGTAGAAACCAATGGACAGCATGGCAGGTAGCTATACATAGATTTTAATGACGACGACTGCCAAGGCTAAAGCCCGTGTATATTCCATAGACTATAGCTATCTCCAGGATAGCTGCATGCGCAGTCGCGCCATTGTCTCGCACGGCTGCTTTCATTCCGCGCTTCCTGAGAAGGCAATGTACGCATACGTCACTAGTGACGTATGCGTACATTGACCTGAAGGAAGCGGAAGGTAGCGCAATGTACGCTTTTTGACCGGATGGAGGAAAATCAGGTTGCTGGAGGTCACGTGACCGAAGTGACAAGCGGCTCCAGGAGAAGATTTGGGATAAGAAGAAGAGGTAAGCAGGCTGCCTGGGGAGCAATAGGTAAGTATATATTTTTTTGTTTTTAATGACAGAACCCCTTTAAGGCTCTATTATGACACTTTTCGAACCGTGGTATGGTTACATGTGGGGAGTGTGGTGACAATACGGTTACACTAGGAAAGTGGGCTTACATGAGGGGAGCGTGGAGGCGGTGCGGCTACACAAGGGGACTGTGATGGAACCCCTAACAATAATCTGTGCCGTGTCATTTCCATAAATGTCATAGAAGGTAATGAAAATGAAGTGAACAGTTTAGCATACAGTAATTCCCCTTTCACATGGGCCAAAACTCTCACTTACCCAAAGTAAGCTCTGTTAGACTACACATGTGATACTGGACAATGCGCCCATCTCCTCAGCCCTAGTTGGCCTGTGGTTCACATTCCTATGTGGGTCAGAAGCGGTGTTGTGTCTCCTTAAGGAGAGCACCCAAAAAGTATGTGGAGACACCCATGGGGTAAATGGGTCAGGGGATGGTATAGTCACTACCCAAGCACTGCACACAGAAGAGGGGTTTGAGAACCTAAAAAATGAGTAAGAAAACTTATAAGGTGATGCTAGCTCCTCTGGGATATCTATGCAAATAAGGATAAGAAAATACCTCTATAGCGCCATCTATTGGATGCAGCATTCCTTCAAATCCAAGTGATTTATCACAAGCCTTAACAATGATTGGGAATATTAAACCAAGCCAGGAAGCCATGCACAGACAGACTGTTTCATGGTGATTGCCCCTCCTCAGTGTGCAGCAGGCGTCTGGCTTAGGGTGCATTCACACGAACGTATATCGGCTCGGTTTTCACGCCGAGCCGATATACGTCGTCCTCATCTGCGGGGGGGGGGGGGGGGGGGGCTGGAAGAGCCAGGAGCGAGAACTGAGCTCCCACCTCCTCTCTGCCTCCTCTCCACCCCCTCTCCGCCCCTCTGCCATGCTGTCCATTGGTTTCTACAGTAACATAACAGCGCCCTCTATTGGTTTTACAGAAACGTGCTGCACCTCCTATTGGATTTACCCAAATTACAGCACCATAGAGATTAGCGGGTCACCTCCCAGTTCTCCATCTTTTTGCCCTAATTTTCTCTAGGGTGGTTTCAAACCGGCGGGAAAGTCGCGCCAATTTTACCCGATGCGTTGGTTATTGAAAAATAAAAAGCAGATTCCGCAGCCAATGCTGAGGTAAAATGAAAGCTGTGCTGTGATTGGTTGCTATTTTTTATACTGTTAAGGTAACATGAAAGCTGTGCTGTGATTGGTTGCTATATATTATACTGCTGAGGCAACATGAAAGCTGTGCTGTGATTGGTTGATACTTCTTATACTACTCAGGTTACATGAAAGCTGTGCTGCGATTGGTTGCTATATATTATACTGGGAAGATCCTAGCAATACTGAGAATAAAGAAAATAAAACACATCATAGGCTGAAGAAATTATACACACGGCATGTCTTTTCTTCAGCCTTACATGACTATATATCTATATATGTATACATCCATATATTTGGGTAGAAATCCATAAAAATATATATCGATATATATGTATTTCTATATATTTATATAGATATTTATCTATACACAGAGACAGATAGATAGATAGATAGATAGATAGATAGATAGATAGATAGACTGTATGCAATAACCCTGGATGTCTGACAGTTGAAGCTGACTGGTGATGTCAGTAAGGCTCTATTATGACACGTACAGCTTGGAACCATAAATACTCATGTACGGCTGCCATTTACAGCCAGTCTCCATTGGAGATGGAAGTGGGCAGAAATGTACTGGCCCATCTTCCTATTCTGACTCAATAACATGGCTGTAAGCGTATCGGCTGAAGTAACTTCTCTTGTAGTTATGAACCAGTACTCACAGAAGATATATGTTGTCAGACAGCATCCAACTCCACTGCAGAGGCATGGGAGAAGATTCCAGGGTTTATTCAGGTAGAAATCTTGTATAATGCACATTCAGCAGTAGGTAAAAAGAATGATGATTAGCCAAAGCACAGAGTAGAGACCTAGCACATAGGCTATAGACAGGAAACTCCCTAGCAGGAGGAAGGGGAGGAGTTATGCAATACAGGGGGTACAGAGAACCAGAAGGGACAAACTAAAGAAGGCAAACACTTGCAGATACAGTACAGGTTATACATGTCAATGAATAGAGTCAGGTAGATGAGACATGACACTTCCCAAGACGCCACAGCAGCCGGACAAATTGTATGTTCGACAGAATGGCTGTTTTATTCAGCCCATAAGGGTGACTACCCACTACAGTTTTTTTTTTCACTGCGAAATTCGCAGCAGTTTTTTTTCTGCAGGGGTCTATGGGACTTGTAATGTTAAAATCGCAATCGCGCAAAATCGCGATTTTAACTGGAAGCAAAGCAACAATACACACACCTTACGTCTGTATGCTCCACGTATTCGGGTCATGGGCGTATGTACAGTGGGTGCGGTCGCACCTGGGACCCGGAGCCCTAGGGGGCCCATAAAGTCTCTCTTTCCCACATTGTAAACCAATGCTATCAATGAAGCTTTATAGTTGGGGGCCCAGTTCCAGACTTCGTACTGGAGCCCCACAGCTTCAAGTTACACCTCCGTATTAGGATAATGCTAGGCCATTCCAACCAGCCTGTGTGAGTGACCTACAGTCGCTGCTAGTTCAAAAGCGGCAAGCATGCAGGCTGGCCCCTGATGCGTGCTTCAGAGCCAACGCTTATAGATGGAGCGACATTCGGGGAGCAAAGAACTCCAATGAACGGATGTCTACTTTAAAAGGATGTATTGCTTTATTCAATGCCTAGACACAGCAACAGTTCAACGGCTCGATAAAGACCGCAGTCAATAAAGGAAATAAAGAAATGTGTCTGTTTAATGTAAACTTGCATGGGAAACGTTTGCGAGCCACTGACTGACTGAATGCTGCTGGTGCCGCTGCTGCATGTCTGAAACGTGGTCTGACGTTACATGCACCACCAGGAATAAGGCCTTGCCTATAAGCATTCCCCAGCTGGCAAAAACGGAACATCCCTGCCTATTCCTCACCGTGGAAGGACAGAACCTACCTTTTAAAAAAAAAAAAAAAATAGGCCACAGCGGCAGCCAACTGGATTTTGGTAGGCCGCTGTCTCCCCCTTGTGTGCTGCATTCAAAATGCACTCTGCTAAAAATAAAAAGGATCCAGTTCTGTGGCTTCTCGGAGGAGATAGGGGTTCCCCACCTCCCGTCTCCGAGCTGCAGCGGAGACTGACTAACATGGCTGCCAAGTCTGGTATTTATACTTCTAAATTGATGACATCACAATGCAGTGACATCAGCCTGCCAGACACCTGGCTCATTTGCATACAGTGTGTATGTATGTATGTATGTATGAATGAATCTATCTATTTATTTATTAATTATGTAGATTATAGATATAGATTATATCTGAATTATAGATTTTGTGCATATAGATAAAAGATAGATTTTAGATGAGATATATATATATATATATCTACATACATACACAAACACATATAGCTGTATTATGTATATATGTAGATTCTATAATGTATGTTGATTATATAATAGATCTATTGATTGATAGATAGATAGATAATCCATAGATCTATTATATAATTAATATAGATGATAGAATCTACATAGATATAAATAATCTAAAATCTATCATCTGGATATAATGTATGTCTATAATCTACACTATCTATCTATCGCTATACAAATAGCAAGATTTATTTCTCTATATAATCTATAGTTATGGATGGATGGATGGATGGATGGATGGATTTATTTATGTATGGCGGGAAAAATAAAAAAAAAGGCCTGCTGTACATTTAAACTTCTTCAGATGACCATGCTGATCTATTCTTATTCTTACTAAGGTCTACTAATGCCAGCCCAGGGGAAGCCAATAAAGCCCTATGGGGTCGAAGCCAATTTTCCTCATTTTTGGGAAAAAGTTTCCGTCCGTCCCCACTCGAAATGCGTCCACCAAAAGAGATCTCTCAAAACGACCGACGGACGCACCTTCAGAGGCAAACTAGTGCTTGCTTCTAGTGTCATCGCGTGCTTAACCATCCTGCGTAGGGAGGTGACGAGTCCTGCAGGCTCTGCAAGCCTAGGATGCGTGAGCGCGGTGCAAGAGGAAGGACTGAGGAGGATGTGAGGGGGCGCGGTTGAGAAAGCGTTGGGTGGGGCTATGCAAAGGTCTTCCAGCTCCCTCAGTGCATTGTGGGTGCGCCCGGAGTGCTGCCTGAGCGTGTTGCATCTGATACGTCCCCTATCTGGGGATCATATATTAAAGGGAGCATAGGTGCAGCACGTTTCTGTAAAACTAATAGAGGGCGCTGCAATGTTACTGTAGAAACCAATGGACAGCATGGCAGGTAGCTATACATAGATTTTAATGACGACGACTGCCAAGGCTAAAGCCCGTGTATATTCCATAGACTATAGCTATCTCCAGGATAGCTGCATGCGCAGTCGCGCCATTGTCTCGCACGGCTGCTTTCATTCCGCGCTTCCTGAGAAGGCAATGTACGCATACGTCACTAGTGACGTATGCGTACATTGACCTGAAGGAAGCGGAAGGTAGCGCAATGTACGCTTTTTGACCGGATGGAGGAAAATCAGGTTGCTGGAGGTCACGTGACCGAAGTGACAAGCGGCTCCAGGAGAAGATTTGGGATAAGAAGAAGAGGTAAGCAGGCTGCCTGGGGAGCAATAGGTAAGTATATATTTTTTTGTTTTTAATGACAGAACCCCTTTAAGGCTCTATTATGACACTTTTCGAACCGTGGTATGGTTACATGTGGGGAGTGTGGTGACAATACGGTTACACTAGGAAAGTGGGCTTACATGAGGGGAGCGTGGAGGCGGTGCGGCTACACAAGGGGACTGTGATGGAACCCCTAACAATAATCTGTGCCGTGTCATTTCCATAAATGTCATAGAAGGTAATGAAAATGAAGTGAACAGTTTAGCATACAGTAATTCCCCTTTCACATGGGCCAAAACTCTCACTTACCCAAAGTAAGCTCTGTTAGACTACACATGTGATACTGGACAATGCGCCCATCTCCTCAGCCCTAGTTGGCCTGTGGTTCACATTCCTATGTGGGTCAGAAGCGGTGTTGTGTCTCCTTAAGGAGAGCACCCAAAAAGTATGTGGAGACACCCATGGGGTAAATGGGTCAGGGGATGGTATAGTCACTACCCAAGCACTGCACACAGAAGAGGGGTTTGAGAACCTAAAAAATGAGTAAGAAAACTTATAAGGTGATGCTAGCTCCTCTGGGATATCTATGCAAATAAGGATAAGAAAATACCTCTATAGCGCCATCTATTGGATGCAGCATTCCTTCAAATCCAAGTGATTTATCACAAGCCTTAACAATGATTGGGAATATTAAACCAAGCCAGGAAGCCATGCACAGACAGACTGTTTCATGGTGATTGCCCCTCCTCAGTGTGCAGCAGGCGTCTGGCTTAGGGTGCATTCACACGAACGTATATCGGCTCGGTTTTCACGCCGAGCCGATATACGTCGTCCTCATCTGCGGGGGGGGGGGGGGGGGGGGGGGGGCTGGAAGAGCCAGGAGCGAGAACTGAGCTCCCACCTCCTCTCTGCCTCCTCTCCACCCCCTCTCCGCCCCTCTGCCATGCTGTCCATTGGTTTCTACAGTAACATAACAGCGCCCTCTATTGGTTTTACAGAAACGTGCTGCACCTCCTATTGGATTTACCCAAATTACAGCACCATAGAGATTAGCGGGTCACCTCCCAGTTCTCCATCTTTTTGCCCTAATTTTCTCTAGGGTGGTTTCAAACCGGCGGGAAAGTCGCGCCAATTTTACCCGATGCGTTGGTTATTGAAAAATAAAAAGCAGATTCCGCAGCCAATGCTGAGGTAAAATGAAAGCTGTGCTGTGATTGGTTGCTATTTTTTATACTGTTAAGGTAACATGAAAGCTGTGCTGTGATTGGTTGCTATATATTATACTGCTGAGGCAACATGAAAGCTGTGCTGTGATTGGTTGATACTTCTTATACTACTCAGGTTACATGAAAGCTGTGCTGCGATTGGTTGCTATATATTATACTGGGAAGATCCTAGCAATACTGAGAATAAAGAAAATAAAACACATCATAGGCTGAAGAAATTATACACACGGCATGTCTTTTCTTCAGCCTTACATGACTATATATCTATATATGTATACATCCATATATTTGGGTAGAAATCCATAAAAATATATATCGATATATATGTATTTCTATATATTTATATAGATATTTATCTATACACAGAGACAGATAGATAGATAGATAGATAGATAGACTGTATGCAATAACCCTGGATGTCTGACAGTTGAAGCTGACTGGTGATGTCAGTAAGGCTCTATTATGACACGTACAGCTTGGAACCATAAATACTCATGTACGGCTGCCATTTACAGCCAGTCTCCATTGGAGATGGAAGTGGGCAGAAATGTACTGGCCCATCTTCCTATTCTGACTCAATAACATGGCTGTAAGCGTATCGGCTGAAGTAACTTCTCTTGTAGTTATGAACCAGTACTCACAGAAGATATATGTTGTCAGACAGCATCCAACTCCACTGCAGAGGCATGGGAGAAGATTCCAGGGTTTATTCAGGTAGAAATCTTGTATAATGCACATTCAGCAGTAGGTAAAAAGAATGATGATTAGCCAAAGCACAGAGTAGAGACCTAGCACATAGGCTATAGACAGGAAACTCCCTAGCAGGAGGAAGGGGAGGAGTTATGCAATACAGGGGGTACAGAGAACCAGAAGGGACAAACTAAAGAAGGCAAACACTTGCAGATACAGTACAGGTTATACATGTCAATATAGAGTCAGGTAGATGAGACATGACACTTCCCAAGACGCCACAGCAGCCGGACAAATTGTATGTTCGACAGAATGGCTGTTTTATTCAGCCCATAAGGGTGACTACCCACTACAGTTTTTTTTTTCACTGCGAAATTCGCAGCAGTTTTTTTTCTGCAGGGGTCTATGGGACTTGTAATGTTAAAATCGCAATCGCGCAAAATCGCGATTTTAACTGGAAGCAAAACAACAACACACACACCCTACGTCTGTATGCTCCACGTATTCGGGTCATGGGCGTATGTACAGTGGGTGCGGTCGCACCTGGGACCCGGAGCCCTAGGGGGCCCATAAAGTCTCTCTTTCCCACATTGTAAACCAATGCTATCAATGAAGCTTTATAGTTGGGGGCCCAGTTCCAGACTTCGTACTGGAGCCCCACAGCTTCAAGTTACACCTCCGTATTAGGATAATGCTAGGCCATTCCAACCAGCCTGTGTGAGTGACCTACAGTCGCTGCTAGTTCAAAAGCGGCAAGCATGCAGGCTGGCCCCTGATGCGTGCTTCAGAGCCAACGCTTATAGATGGAGCGACATTCGGGGAGCAAAGAACTCCAATGAACGGATGTCTACTTTAAAAGGATGTATTGCTTTATTCAATGCCTAGACACAGCAACAGTTCAACGGCTCGATAAAGACCGCAGTCAATAAAGGAAATAAAGAAATGTGTCTGTTTAATGTAAACTTGCATGGGAAACGTTTGCGAGCCACTGACTGACTGAATGCTGCTGGTGCCGCTGCTGCATGTCTGAAACGTGGTCTGACGTTACATGCACCACCAGGAATAAGGCCTTGCCTATAAGCATTCCCCAGCTGGCAAAAACGGAACATCCCTGCCTATTCCTCACCGTGGAAGGACAGAACCTACCTTTTAAAAAAAAAAAAAAAATAGGCCACAGCGGCAGCCAACTGGATTTTGGTAGGCCGCTGTCTCCCCCTTGTGTGCTGCATTCAAAATGCACTCTGCTAAAAATAAAAAGGATCCAGTTCTGTGGCTTCTCGGAGGAGATAGGGGTTCCCCACCTCCCGTCTCCGAGCTGCAGCGGAGACTGACTAACATGGCTGCCAAGTCTGGTATTTATACTTCTAAATTGATGACATCACAATGCAGTGACATCAGCCTGCCAGACACCTGGCTCATTTGCATACAGTGTGTATGTATGTATGTATGAATGAATCTATCTATTTATTTATTAATTATGTAGATTATAGATATAGATTATATCTGAATTATAGATTTTGTGCATATAGATAAAAGATAGATTTTAGATGAGATATATATATATATATATATATCTACATACATACACAAACACATATAGCTGTATTATGTATATATGTAGATTCTATAATGTATGTTGATTATATAATAGATCTATTGATTGATAGATAGATAGATAATCCATAGATCTATTATATAATTAATATAGATGATAGAATCTACATAGATATAAATAATCTAAAATCTATCATCTGGATATAATGTATGTCTATAATCTACACTATCTATCTATCGCTATACAAATAGCAAGATTTATTTCTCTATATAATCTATAGTTATGGATGGATGGATGGATGGATGGATGGATTTATTTATGTATGGCGGGAAAAATAAAAAAAAAGGCCTGCTGTACATTTAAACTTCTTCAGATGACCATGCTGATCTATTCTTATTCTTACTAAGGTCTACTAATGCCAGCCCAGGGGAAGCCAATAAAGCCCTATGGGGTCGAAGCCAATTTTCCTCATTTTTGGGAAAAAGTTTCCGTCCGTCCCCACTCGAAATGCGTCCACCAAAAGAGATCTCTCAAAACGACCGACGGACGCACCTTCAGAGGCAAACTAGTGCTTGCTTCTAGTGTCATCGCGTGCTTAACCATCCTGCGTAGGGAGGTGACGAGTCCTGCAGGCTCTGCAAGCCTAGGATGCGTGAGCGCGGTGCAAGAGGAAGGACTGAGGAGGATGTGAGGGGGCGCGGTTGAGAAAGCGTTGGGTGGGGCTATGCAAAGGTCTTCCAGCTCCCTCAGTGCATTGTGGGTGCGCCCGGAGTGCTGCCTGAGCGTGTTGCATCTGATACGTCCCCTATCTGGGGATCATATATTAAAGGGAGCATAGGTGCAGCACGTTTCTGTAAAACTAATAGAGGGCGCTGCAATGTTACTGTAGAAACCAATGGACAGCATGGCAGGTAGCTATACATAGATTTTAATGACGACGACTGCCAAGGCTAAAGCCCGTGTATATTCCATAGACTATAGCTATCTCCAGGATAGCTGCATGCGCAGTCGCGCCATTGTCTCGCACGGCTGCTTTCATTCCGCGCTTCCTGAGAAGGCAATGTACGCATACGTCACTAGTGACGTATGCGTACATTGACCTGAAGGAAGCGGAAGGTAGCGCAATGTACGCTTTTTGACCGGATGGAGGAAAATCAGGTTGCTGGAGGTCACGTGACCGAAGTGACAAGCGGCTCCAGGAGAAGATTTGGGATAAGAAGAAGAGGTAAGCAGGCTGCCTGGGGAGCAATAGGTAAGTATATATTTTTTTGTTTTTAATGACAGAACCCCTTTAAGGCTCTATTATGACACTTTTCGAACCGTGGTATGGTTACATGTGGGGAGTGTGGTGACAATACGGTTACACTAGGAAAGTGGGCTTACATGAGGGGAGCGTGGAGGCGGTGCGGCTACACAAGGGGACTGTGATGGAACCCCTAACAATAATCTGTGCCGTGTCATTTCCATAAATGTCATAGAAGGTAAT
Organism: Eleutherodactylus coqui; assembly: GCF_035609145.1. NCBI lineage: Eukaryota > Metazoa > Chordata > Amphibia > Anura > Eleutherodactylidae > Eleutherodactylus > Eleutherodactylus coqui. The sequence continues at coordinate 64,315 of NW_027101742.1, read as the reverse complement.
GAAAATGAAGTGAACAGTTTAGCATACAGTAATTCCCCTTTCACATGGGCCAAAACTCTCACTTACCCAAAGTAAGCTCTGTTAGACTACACATGTGATACTGGACAATGCGCCCATCTCCTCAGCCCTAGTTGGCCTGTGGTTCACATTCCTATGTGGGTCAGAAGCGGTGTTGTGTCTCCTTAAGGAGAGCACCCAAAAAGTATGTGGAGACACCCATGGGGTAAATGGGTCAGGGGATGGTATAGTCACTACCCAAGCACTGCACACAGAAGAGGGGTTTGAGAACCTAAAAAATGAGTAAGAAAACTTATAAGGTGATGCTAGCTCCTCTGGGATATCTATGCAAATAAGGATAAGAAAATACCTCTATAGCGCCATCTATTGGATGCAGCATTCCTTCAAATCCAAGTGATTTATCACAAGCCTTAACAATGATTGGGAATATTAAACCAAGCCAGGAAGCCATGCACAGACAGACTGTTTCATGGTGATTGCCCCTCCTCAGTGTGCAGCAGGCGTCTGGCTTAGGGTGCATTCACACGAACGTATATCGGCTCGGTTTTCACGCCGAGCCGATATACGTCGTCCTCATCTGCGGGGGGGGGGGGGGGGGGGGGGGGCTGGAAGAGCCAGGAGCGAGAACTGAGCTCCCACCTCCTCTCTGCCTCCTCTCCACCCCCTCTCCGCCCCTCTGCCATGCTGTCCATTGGTTTCTACAGTAACATAACAGCGCCCTCTATTGGTTTTACAGAAACGTGCTGCACCTCCTATTGGATTTACCCAAATTACAGCACCATAGAGATTAGCGGGTCACCTCCCAGTTCTCCATCTTTTTGCCCTAATTTTCTCTAGGGTGGTTTCAAACCGGCGGGAAAGTCGCGCCAATTTTACCCGATGCGTTGGTTATTGAAAAATAAAAAGCAGATTCCGCAGCCAATGCTGAGGTAAAATGAAAGCTGTGCTGTGATTGGTTGCTATTTTTTATACTGTTAAGGTAACATGAAAGCTGTGCTGTGATTGGTTGCTATATATTATACTGCTGAGGCAACATGAAAGCTGTGCTGTGATTGGTTGATACTTCTTATACTACTCAGGTTACATGAAAGCTGTGCTGCGATTGGTTGCTATATATTATACTGGGAAGATCCTAGCAATACTGAGAATAAAGAAAATAAAACACATCATAGGCTGAAGAAATTATACACACGGCATGTCTTTTCTTCAGCCTTACATGACTATATATCTATATATGTATACATCCATATATTTGGGTAGAAATCCATAAAAATATATATCGATATATATGTATTTCTATATATTTATATAGATATTTATCTATACACAGAGACAGATAGATAGATAGATAGATAGATAGATAGATAGATAGATAGATAGATAGATAGACTGTATGCAATAACCCTGGATGTCTGACAGTTGAAGCTGACTGGTGATGTCAGTAAGGCTCTATTATGACACGTACAGCTTGGAACCATAAATACTCATGTACGGCTGCCATTTACAGCCAGTCTCCATTGGAGATGGAAGTGGGCAGAAATGTACTGGCCCATCTTCCTATTCTGACTCAATAACATGGCTGTAAGCGTATCGGCTGAAGTAACTTCTCTTGTAGTTATGAACCAGTACTCACAGAAGATATATGTTGTCAGACAGCATCCAACTCCACTGCAGAGGCATGGGAGAAGATTCCAGGGTTTATTCAGGTAGAAATCTTGTATAATGCACATTCAGCAGTAGGTAAAAAGAATGATGATTAGCCAAAGCACAGAGTAGAGACCTAGCACATAGGCTATAGACAGGAAACTCCCTAGCAGGAGGAAGGGGAGGAGTTATGCAATACAGGGGGTACAGAGAACCAGAAGGGACAAACTAAAGAAGGCAAACACTTGCAGATACAGTACAGGTTATACATGTCAATGAATAGAGTCAGGTAGATGAGACATGACACTTCCCAAGACGCCACAGCAGCCGGACAAATTGTATGTTCGACAGAATGGCTGTTTTATTCAGCCCATAAGGGTGACTACCCACTACAGTTTTTTTTTTCACTGCGAAATTCGCAGCAGTTTTTTTTCTGCAGGGGTCTATGGGACTTGTAATGTTAAAATCGCAATCGCGCAAAATCGCGATTTTAACTGGAAGCAAAACAACAACACACACACCCTACGTCTGTATGCTCCACGTATTCGGGTCATGGGCGTATGTACAGTGGGTGCGGTCGCACCTGGGACCCGGAGCCCTAGGGGGCCCATAAAGTCTCTCTTTCCCACATTGTAAACCAATGCTATCAATGAAGCTTTATAGTTGGGGGCCCAGTTCCAGACTTCGTACTGGAGCCCCACAGCTTCAAGTTACACCTCCGTATTAGGATAATGCTAGGCCATTCCAACCAGCCTGTGTGAGTGACCTACAGTCGCTGCTAGTTCAAAAGCGGCAAGCATGCAGGCTGGCCCCTGATGCGTGCTTCAGAGCCAACGCTTATAGATGGAGCGACATTCGGGGAGCAAAGAACTCCAATGAACGGATGTCTACTTTAAAAGGATGTATTGCTTTATTCAATGCCTAGACACAGCAACAGTTCAACGGCTCGATAAAGACCGCAGTCAATAAAGGAAATAAAGAAATGTGTCTGTTTAATGTAAACTTGCATGGGAAACGTTTGCGAGCCACTGACTGACTGAATGCTGCTGGTGCCGCTGCTGCATGTCTGAAACGTGGTCTGACGTTACATGCACCACCAGGAATAAGGCCTTGCCTATAAGCATTCCCCAGCTGGCAAAAACGGAACATCCCTGCCTATTCCTCACCGTGGAAGGACAGAACCTACCTTTTTAAAAAAAAAAAAAAATAGGCCACAGCGGCAGCCAACTGGATTTTGGTAGGCCGCTGTCTCCCCCTTGTGTGCTGCATTCAAAATGCACTCTGCTAAAAATAAAAAGGATCCAGTTCTGTGGCTTCTCGGAGGAGATAGGGGTTCCCCACCTCCCGTCTCCGAGCTGCAGCGGAGACTGACTAACATGGCTGCCAAGTCTGGTATTTATACTTCTAAATTGATGACATCACAATGCAGTGACATCAGCCTGCCAGACACCTGGCTCATTTGCATACAGTGTGTATGTATGTATGTATGTATGAATGAATCTATCTATTTATTTATTAATTATGTAGATTATAGATATAGATTATATCTGAATTATAGATTTTGTGCATATAGATAAAAGATAGATTTTAGATGAGATATATATATATATATATATCTACATACATACACAAACACATATAGCTGTATTATGTATATATGTAGATTCTATAATGTATGTTGATTATATAATAGATCTATTGATTGATAGATAGATAGATAATCCATAGATCTATTATATAATTAATATAGATGATAGAATCTACATAGATATAAATAATCTAAAATCTATCATCTGGATATAATGTATGTCTATAATCTACACTATCTATCTATCGCTATACAAATAGCAAGATTTATTTCTCTATATAATCTATAGTTATGGATGGATGGATGGATGGATGGATTTATTTATGTATGGCGGGAAAAATAAAAAAAAAGGCCTGCTGTACATTTAAACTTCTTCAGATGACCATGCTGATCTATTCTTATTCTTACTAAGGTCTACTAATGCCAGCCCAGGGGAAGCCAATAAAGCCCTATGGGGTCGAAGCCAATTTTCCTCATTTTTGGGAAAAAGTTTCCGTCCGTCCCCACTCGAAATGCGTCCACCAAAAGAGATCTCTCAAAACGACCGACGGACGCACCTTCAGAGGCAAACTAGTGCTTGCTTCTAGTGTCATCGCGTGCTTAACCATCCTGCGTAGGGAGGTGACGAGTCCTGCAGGCTCTGCAAGCCTAGGATGCGTGAGCGCGGTGCAAGAGGAAGGACTGAGGAGGATGTGAGGGGGCGCGGTTGAGAAAGCGTTGGGTGGGGCTATGCAAAGGTCTTCCAGCTCCCTCAGTGCATTGTGGGTGCGCCCGGAGTGCTGCCTGAGCGTGTTGCATCTGATACGTCCCCTATCTGGGGATCATATATTAAAGGGAGCATAGGTGCAGCACGTTTCTGTAAAACTAATAGAGGGCGCTGCAATGTTACTGTAGAAACCAATGGACAGCATGGCAGGTAGCTATACATAGATTTTAATGACGACGACTGCCAAGGCTAAAGCCCGTGTATATTCCATAGACTATAGCTATCTCCAGGATAGCTGCATGCGCAGTCGCGCCATTGTCTCGCACGGCTGCTTTCATTCCGCGCTTCCTGAGAAGGCAATGTACGCATACGTCACTAGTGACGTATGCGTACATTGACCTGAAGGAAGCGGAAGGTAGCGCAATGTACGCTTTTTGACCGGATGGAGGAAAATCAGGTTGCTGGAGGTCACGTGACCGAAGTGACAAGCGGCTCCAGGAGAAGATTTGGGATAAGAAGAAGAGGTAAGCAGGCTGCCTGGGGAGCAATAGGTAAGTATATATTTTTTTGTTTTTAATGACAGAACCCCTTTAAGGCTCTATTATGACACTTTTCGAACCGTGGTATGGTTACATGTGGGGAGTGTGGTGACAATACGGTTACACTAGGAAAGTGGGCTTACATGAGGGGAGCGTGGAGGCGGTGCGGCTACACAAGGGGACTGTGATGGAACCCCTAACAATAATCTGTGCCGTGTCATTTCCATAAATGTCATAGAAGGTAATGAAAATGAAGTGAACAGTTTAGCATACAGTAATTCCCCTTTCACATGGGCCAAAACTCTCACTTACCCAAAGTAAGCTCTGTTAGACTACACATGTGATACTGGACAATGCGCCCATCTCCTCAGCCCTAGTTGGCCTGTGGTTCACATTCCTATGTGGGTCAGAAGCGGTGTTGTGTCTCCTTAAGGAGAGCACCCAAAAAGTATGTGGAGACACCCATGGGGTAAATGGGTCAGGGGATGGTATAGTCACTACCCAAGCACTGCACACAGAAGAGGGGTTTGAGAACCTAAAAAATGAGTAAGAAAACTTATAAGGTGATGCTAGCTCCTCTGGGATATCTATGCAAATAAGGATAAGAAAATACCTCTATAGCGCCATCTATTGGATGCAGCATTCCTTCAAATCCAAGTGATTTATCACAAGCCTTAACAATGATTGGGAATATTAAACCAAGCCAGGAAGCCATGCACAGACAGACTGTTTCATGGTGATTGCCCCTCCTCAGTGTGCAGCAGGCGTCTGGCTTAGGGTGCATTCACACGAACGTATATCGGCTCGGTTTTCACGCCGAGCCGATATACGTCGTCCTCATCTGCGGGGGGGGGGGGGGGGGGGGGGGCTGGAAGAGCCAGGAGCGAGAACTGAGCTCCCACCTCCTCTCTGCCTCCTCTCCACCCCCTCTCCGCCCCTCTGCCATGCTGTCCATTGGTTTCTACAGTAACATAACAGCGCCCTCTATTGGTTTTACAGAAACGTGCTGCACCTCCTATTGGATTTACCCAAATTACAGCACCATAGAGATTAGCGGGTCACCTCCCAGTTCTCCATCTTTTTGCCCTAATTTTCTCTAGGGTGGTTTCAAACCGGCGGGAAAGTCGCGCCAATTTTACCCGATGCGTTGGTTATTGAAAAATAAAAAGCAGATTCCGCAGCCAATGCTGAGGTAAAATGAAAGCTGTGCTGTGATTGGTTGCTATTTTTTATACTGTTAAGGTAACATGAAAGCTGTGCTGTGATTGGTTGCTATATATTATACTGCTGAGGCAACATGAAAGCTGTGCTGTGATTGGTTGATACTTCTTATACTACTCAGGTTACATGAAAGCTGTGCTGCGATTGGTTGCTATATATTATACTGGGAAGATCCTAGCAATACTGAGAATAAAGAAAATAAAACACATCATAGGCTGAAGAAATTATACACACGGCATGTCTTTTCTTCAGCCTTACATGACTATATATCTATATATGTATACATCCATATATTTGGGTAGAAATCCATAAAAATATATATCGATATATATGTATTTCTATATATTTATATAGATATTTATCTATACACAGAGACAGATAGATAGATAGATAGATAGATAGATAGATAGATAGATAGATAGATAGATAGATAGATAGACTGTATGCAATAACCCTGGATGTCTGACAGTTGAAGCTGACTGGTGATGTCAGTAAGGCTCTATTATGACACGTACAGCTTGGAACCATAAATACTCATGTACGGCTGCCATTTACAGCCAGTCTCCATTGGAGATGGAAGTGGGCAGAAATGTACTGGCCCATCTTCCTATTCTGACTCAATAACATGGCTGTAAGCGTATCGGCTGAAGTAACTTCTCTTGTAGTTATGAACCAGTACTCACAGAAGATATATGTTGTCAGACAGCATCCAACTCCACTGCAGAGGCATGGGAGAAGATTCCAGGGTTTATTCAGGTAGAAATCTTGTATAATGCACATTCAGCAGTAGGTAAAAAGAATGATGATTAGCCAAAGCACAGAGTAGAGACCTAGCACATAGGCTATAGACAGGAAACTCCCTAGCAGGAGGAAGGGGAGGAGTTATGCAATACAGGGGGTACAGAGAACCAGAAGGGACAAACTAAAGAAGGCAAACACTTGCAGATACAGTACAGGTTATACATGTCAATGAATAGAGTCAGGTAGATGAGACATGACACTTCCCAAGACGCCACAGCAGCCGGACAAATTGTATGTTCGACAGAATGGCTGTTTTATTCAGCCCATAAGGGTGACTACCCACTACAGTTTTTTTTTTCACTGCGAAATTCGCAGCAGTTTTTTTTCTGCAGGGGTCTATGGGACTTGTAATGTTAAAATCGCAATCGCGCAAAATCGCGATTTTAACTGGAAGCAAAACAACAACACACACACCCTACGTCTGTATGCTCCACGTATTCGGGTCATGGGCGTATGTACAGTGGGTGCGGTCGCACCTGGGACCCGGAGCCCTAGGGGGCCCATAAAGTCTCTCTTTCCCACATTGTAAACCAATGCTATCAATGAAGCTTTATAGTTGGGGGCCCAGTTCCAGACTTCGTACTGGAGCCCCACAGCTTCAAGTTACACCTCCGTATTAGGATAATGCTAGGCCATTCCAACCAGCCTGTGTGAGTGACCTACAGTCGCTGCTAGTTCAAAAGCGGCAAGCATGCAGGCTGGCCCCTGATGCGTGCTTCAGAGCCAACGCTTATAGATGGAGCGACATTCGGGGAGCAAAGAACTCCAATGAACGGATGTCTACTTTAAAAGGATGTATTGCTTTATTCAATGCCTAGACACAGCAACAGTTCAACGGCTCGATAAAGACCGCAGTCAATAAAGGAAATAAAGAAATGTGTCTGTTTAATGTAAACTTGCATGGGAAACGTTTGCGAGCCACTGACTGACTGAATGCTGCTGGTGCCGCTGCTGCATGTCTGAAACGTGGTCTGACGTTACATGCACCACCAGGAATAAGGCCTTGCCTATAAGCATTCCCCAGCTGGCAAAAACGGAACATCCCTGCCTATTCCTCACCGTGGAAGGACAGAACCTACCTTTTAAAAAAAAAAAAAAAATAGGCCACAGCGGCAGCCAACTGGATTTTGGTAGGCCGCTGTCTCCCCCTTGTGTGCTGCATTCAAAATGCACTCTGCTAAAAATAAAAAGGATCCAGTTCTGTGGCTTCTCGGAGGAGATAGGGGTTCCCCACCTCCCGTCTCCGAGCTGCAGCGGAGACTGACTAACATGGCTGCCAAGTCTGGTATTTATACTTCTAAATTGATGACATCACAATGCAGTGACATCAGCCTGCCAGACACCTGGCTCATTTGCATACAGTGTGTATGTATGTATGTATGAATGAATCTATCTATTTATTTATTAATTATGTAGATTATAGATATAGATTATATCTGAATTATAGATTTTGTGCATATAGATAAAAGATAGATTTTAGATGAGATATATATATATATATATATCTACATACATACACAAACACATATAGCTGTATTATGTATATATGTAGATTCTATAATGTATGTTGATTATATAATAGATCTATTGATTGATAGATAGATAGATAATCCATAGATCTATTATATAATTAATATAGATGATAGAATCTACATAGATATAAATAATCTAAAATCTATCATCTGGATATAATGTATGTCTATAATCTACACTATCTATCTATCGCTATACAAATAGCAAGATTTATTTCTCTATATAATCTATAGTTATGGATGGATGGATGGATGGATGGATGGATTTATTTATGTATGGCGGGAAAAATAAAAAAAAAGGCCTGCTGTACATTTAAACTTCTTCAGATGACCATGCTGATCTATTCTTATTCTTACTAAGGTCTACTAATGCCAGCCCAGGGGAAGCCAATAAAGCCCTATGGGGTCGAAGCCAATTTTCCTCATTTTTGGGAAAAAGTTTCCGTCCGTCCCCACTCGAAATGCGTCCACCAAAAGAGATCTCTCAAAACGACCGACGGACGCACCTTCAGAGGCAAACTAGTGCTTGCTTCTAGTGTCATCGCGTGCTTAACCATCCTGCGTAGGGAGGTGACGAGTCCTGCAGGCTCTGCAAGCCTAGGATGCGTGAGCGCGGTGCAAGAGGAAGGACTGAGGAGGATGTGAGGGGGCGCGGTTGAGAAAGCGTTGGGTGGGGCTATGCAAAGGTCTTCCAGCTCCCTCAGTGCATTGTGGGTGCGCCCGGAGTGCTGCCTGAGCGTGTTGCATCTGATACGTCCCCTATCTGGGGATCATATATTAAAGGGAGCATAGGTGCAGCACGTTTCTGTAAAACTAATAGAGGGCGCTGCAATGTTACTGTAGAAACCAATGGACAGCATGGCAGGTAGCTATACATAGATTTTAATGACGACGACTGCCAAGGCTAAAGCCCGTGTATATTCCATAGACTATAGCTATCTCCAGGATAGCTGCATGCGCAGTCGCGCCATTGTCTCGCACGGCTGCTTTCATTCCGCGCTTCCTGAGAAGGCAATGTACGCATACGTCACTAGTGACGTATGCGTACATTGACCTGAAGGAAGCGGAAGGTAGCGCAATGTACGCTTTTTGACCGGATGGAGGAAAATCAGGTTGCTGGAGGTCACGTGACCGAAGTGACAAGCGGCTCCAGGAGAAGATTTGGGATAAGAAGAAGAGGTAAGCAGGCTGCCTGGGGAGCAATAGGTAAGTATATATTTTTTTGTTTTTAATGACAGAACCCCTTTAAGGCTCTATTATGACACTTTTCGAACCGTGGTATGGTTACATGTGGGGAGTGTGGTGACAATACGGTTACACTAGGAAAGTGGGCTTACATGAGGGGAGCGTGGAGGCGGTGCGGCTACACAAGGGGACTGTGATGGAACCCCTAACAATAATCTGTGCCGTGTCATTTCCATAAATGTCATAGAAGGTAATGAAAATGAAGTGAACAGTTTAGCATACAGTAATTCCCCTTTCACATGGGCCAAAACTCTCACTTACCCAAAGTAAGCTCTGTTAGACTACACATGTGATACTGGACAATGCGCCCATCTCCTCAGCCCTAGTTGGCCTGTGGTTCACATTCCTATGTGGGTCAGAAGCGGTGTTGTGTCTCCTTAAGGAGAGCACCCAAAAAGTATGTGGAGACACCCATGGGGTAAATGGGTCAGGGGATGGTATAGTCACTACCCAAGCACTGCACACAGAAGAGGGGTTTGAGAACCTAAAAAATGAGTAAGAAAACTTATAAGGTGATGCTAGCTCCTCTGGGATATCTATGCAAATAAGGATAAGAAAATACCTCTATAGCGCCATCTATTGGATGCAGCATTCCTTCAAATCCAAGTGATTTATCACAAGCCTTAACAATGATTGGGAATATTAAACCAAGCCAGGAAGCCATGCACAGACAGACTGTTTCATGGTGATTGCCCCTCCTCAGTGTGCAGCAGGCGTCTGGCTTAGGGTGCATTCACACGAACGTATATCGGCTCGGTTTTCACGCCGAGCCGATATACGTCGTCCTCATCTGCGGGGGGGGGGGGGGGGGGGGGGGGGCTGGAAGAGCCAGGAGCGAGAACTGAGCTCCCACCTCCTCTCTGCCTCCTCTCCACCCCCTCTCCGCCCCTCTGCCATGCTGTCCATTGGTTTCTACAGTAACATAACAGCGCCCTCTATTGGTTTTACAGAAACGTGCTGCACCTCCTATTGGATTTACCCAAATTACAGCACCATAGAGATTAGCGGGTCACCTCCCAGTTCTCCATCTTTTTGCCCTAATTTTCTCTAGGGTGGTTTCAAACCGGCGGGAAAGTCGCGCCAATTTTACCCGATGCGTTGGTTATTGAAAAATAAAAAGCAGATTCCGCAGCCAATGCTGAGGTAAAATGAAAGCTGTGCTGTGATTGGTTGCTATTTTTTATACTGTTAAGGTAACATGAAAGCTGTGCTGTGATTGGTTGCTATATATTATACTGCTGAGGCAACATGAAAGCTGTGCTGTGATTGGTTGATACTTCTTATACTACTCAGGTTACATGAAAGCTGTGCTGCGATTGGTTGCTATATATTATACTGGGAAGATCCTAGCAATACTGAGAATAAAGAAAATAAAACACATCATAGGCTGAAGAAATTATACACACGGCATGTCTTTTCTTCAGCCTTACATGACTATATATCTATATATGTATACATCCATATATTTGGGTAGAAATCCATAAAAATATATATCGATATATATGTATTTCTATATATTTATATAGATATTTATCTATACACAGAGACAGATAGATAGATAGATAGATAGATAGATAGATAGATAGATAGATAGATAGACTGTATGCAATAACCCTGGATGTCTGACAGTTGAAGCTGACTGGTGATGTCAGTAAGGCTCTATTATGACACGTACAGCTTGGAACCATAAATACTCATGTACGGCTGCCATTTACAGCCAGTCTCCATTGGAGATGGAAGTGGGCAGAAATGTACTGGCCCATCTTCCTATTCTGACTCAATAACATGGCTGTAAGCGTATCGGCTGAAGTAACTTCTCTTGTAGTTATGAACCAGTACTCACAGAAGATATATGTTGTCAGACAGCATCCAACTCCACTGCAGAGGCATGGGAGAAGATTCCAGGGTTTATTCAGGTAGAAATCTTGTATAATGCACATTCAGCAGTAGGTAAAAAGAATGATGATTAGCCAAAGCACAGAGTAGAGACCTAGCACATAGGCTATAGACAGGAAACTCCCTAGCAGGAGGAAGGGGAGGAGTTATGCAATACAGGGGGTACAGAGAACCAGAAGGGACAAACTAAAGAAGGCAAACACTTGCAGATACAGTACAGGTTATACATGTCAATGAATAGAGTCAGGTAGATGAGACATGACACTTCCCAAGACGCCACAGCAGCCGGACAAATTGTATGTTCGACAGAATGGCTGTTTTATTCAGCCCATAAGGGTGACTACCCACTACAGTTTTTTTTTTCACTGCGAAATTCGCAGCAGTTTTTTTTCTGCAGGGGTCTATGGGACTTGTAATGTTAAAATCGCAATCGCGCAAAATCGCGATTTTAACTGGAAGCAAAACAACAACACACACACCCTACGTCTGTATGCTCCACGTATTCGGGTCATGGGCGTATGTACAGTGGGTGCGGTCGCACCTGGGACCCGGAGCCCTAGGGGGCCCATAAAGTCTCTCTTTCCCACATTGTAAACCAATGCTATCAATGAAGCTTTATAGTTGGGGGCCCAGTTCCAGACTTCGTACTGGAGCCCCACAGCTTCAAGTTACACCTCCGTATTAGGATAATGCTAGGCCATTCCAACCAGCCTGTGTGAGTGACCTACAGTCGCTGCTAGTTCAAAAGCGGCAAGCATGCAGGCTGGCCCCTGATGCGTGCTTCAGAGCCAACGCTTATAGATGGAGCGACATTCGGGGAGCAAAGAACTCCAATGAACGGATGTCTACTTTAAAAGGATGTATTGCTTTATTCAATGCCTAGACACAGCAACAGTTCAACGGCTCGATAAAGACCGCAGTCAATAAAGGAAATAAAGAAATGTGTCTGTTTAATGTAAACTTGCATGGGAAACGTTTGCGAGCCACTGACTGACTGAATGCTGCTGGTGCCGCTGCTGCATGTCTGAAACGTGGTCTGACGTTACATGCACCACCAGGAATAAGGCCTTGCCTATAAGCATTCCCCAGCTGGCAAAAACGGAACATCCCTGCCTATTCCTCACCGTGGAAGGACAGAACCTACCTTTTAAAAAAAAAAAAAAAATAGGCCACAGCGGCAGCCAACTGGATTTTGGTAGGCCGCTGTCTCCCCCTTGTGTGCTGCATTCAAAATGCACTCTGCTAAAAATAAAAAGGATCCAGTTCTGTGGCTTCTCGGAGGAGATAGGGGTTCCCCACCTCCCGTCTCCGAGCTGCAGCGGAGACTGACTAACATGGCTGCCAAGTCTGGTATTTATACTTCTAAATTGATGACATCACAATGCAGTGACATCAGCCTGCCAGACACCTGGCTCATTTGCATACAGTGTGTATGTATGTATGTATGAATGAATCTATCTATTTATTTATTAATTATGTAGATTATAGATATAGATTATATCTGAATTATAGATTTTGTGCATATAGATAAAAGATAGATTTTAGATGAGATATATATATATATATATATCTACATACATACACAAACACATATAGCTGTATTATGTATATATGTAGATTCTATAATGTATGTTGATTATATAATAGATCTATTGATTGATAGATAGATAGATAATCCATAGATCTATTATATAATTAATATAGATGATAGAATCTACATAGATATAAATAATCTAAAATCTATCATCTGGATATAATGTATGTCTATAATCTACACTATCTATCTATCGCTATACAAATAGCAAGATTTATTTCTCTATATAATCTATAGTTATGGATGGATGGATGGATGGATGGATGGATTTATTTATGTATGGCGGGAAAAATAAAAAAAAAGGCCTGCTGTACATTTAAACTTCTTCAGATGACCATGCTGATCTATTCTTATTCTTACTAAGGTCTACTAATGCCAGCCCAGGGGAAGCCAATAAAGCCCTATGGGGTCGAAGCCAATTTTCCTCATTTTTGGGAAAAAGTTTCCGTCCGTCCCCACTCGAAATGCGTCCACCAAAAGAGATCTCTCAAAACGACCGACGGACGCACCTTCAGAGGCAAACTAGTGCTTGCTTCTAGTGTCATCGCGTGCTTAACCATCCTGCGTAGGGAGGTGACGAGTCCTGCAGGCTCTGCAAGCCTAGGATGCGTGAGCGCGGTGCAAGAGGAAGGACTGAGGAGGATGTGAGGGGGCGCAGTTGAGAAAGCGTTGGGTGGGGCTATGCAAAGGTCTTCCAGCTCCCTCAGTGCATTGTGGGTGCGCCCGGAGTGCTGCCTGAGCGTGTTGCATCTGATACGTCCCCTATCTGGGGATCATATATTAAAGGGAGCATAGGTGCAGCACGTTTCTGTAAAACTAATAGAGGGCGCTGCAATGTTACTGTAGAAACCAATGGACAGCATGGCAGGTAGCTATACATAGATTTTAATGACGACGACTGCCAAGGCTAAAGCCCGTGTATATTCCATAGACTATAGCTATCTCCAGGATAGCTGCATGCGCAGTCGCGCCATTGTCTCGCACGGCTGCTTTCATTCCGCGCTTCCTGAGAAGGCAATGTACGCATACGTCACTAGTGACGTATGCGTACATTGACCTGAAGGAAGCGGAAGGTAGCGCAATGTACGCTTTTTGACCGGATGGAGGAAAATCAGGTTGCTGGAGGTCACGTGACCGAAGTGACAAGCGGCTCCAGGAGAAGATTTGGGATAAGAAGAAGAGGTAAGCAGGCTGCCTGGGGAGCAATAGGTAAGTATATATTTTTTTGTTTTTAATGACAGAACCCCTTTAAGGCTCTATTATGACACTTTTCGAACCGTGGTATGGTTACATGTGGGGAGTGTGGTGACAATACGGTTACACTAGGAAAGTGGGCTTACATGAGGGGAGCGTGGAGGCGGTGCGGCTACACAAGGGGACTGTGATGGAACCCCTAACAATAATCTGTGCCGTGTCATTTCCATAAATGTCATAGAAGGTAATGAAAATGAAGTGAACAGTTTAGCATACAGTAATTCCCCTTTCACATGGGCCAAAACTCTCACTTACCCAAAGTAAGCTCTGTTAGACTACACATGTGATACTGGACAATGCGCCCATCTCCTCAGCCCTAGTTGGCCTGTGGTTCACATTCCTATGTGGGTCAGAAGCGGTGTTGTGTCTCCTTAAGGAGAGCACCCAAAAAGTATGTGGAGACACCCATGGGGTAAATGGGTCAGGGGATGGTATAGTCACTACCCAAGCACTGCACACAGAAGAGGGGTTTGAGAACCTAAAAAATGAGTAAGAAAACTTATAAGGTGATGCTAGCTCCTCTGGGATATCTATGCAAATAAGGATAAGAAAATACCTCTATAGCGCCATCTATTGGATGCAGCATTCCTTCAAATCCAAGTGATTTATCACAAGCCTTAACAATGATTGGGAATATTAAACCAAGCCAGGAAGCCATGCACAGACAGACTGTTTCATGGTGATTGCCCCTCCTCAGTGTGCAGCAGGCGTCTGGCTTAGGGTGCATTCACACGAACGTATATCGGCTCGGTTTTCACGCCGAGCCGATATACGTCGTCCTCATCTGCGGGGGGGGGGGGGGGCTGGAAGAGCCAGGAGCGAGAACTGAGCTCCCACCTCCTCTCTGCCTCCTCTCCACCCCCTCTCCGCCCCTCTGCCATGCTGTCCATTGGTTTCTACAGTAACATAACAGCGCCCTCTATTGGTTTTACAGAAACGTGCTGCACCTCCTATTGGATTTACCCAAATTACAGCACCATAGAGATTAGCGGGTCACCTCCCAGTTCTCCATCTTTTTGCCCTAATTTTCTCTAGGGTGGTTTCAAACCGGCGGGAAAGTCGCGCCAATTTTACCCGATGCGTTGGTTATTGAAAAATAAAAAGCAGATTCCGCAGCCAATGCTGAGGTAAAATGAAAGCTGTGCTGTGATTGGTTGCTATTTTTTATACTGTTAAGGTAACATGAAAGCTGTGCTGTGATTGGTTGCTATATATTATACTGCTGAGGCAACATGAAAGCTGTGCTGTGATTGGTTGATACTTCTTATACTACTCAGGTTACATGAAAGCTGTGCTGCGATTGGTTGCTATATATTATACTGGGAAGATCCTAGCAATACTGAGAATAAAGAAAATAAAACACATCATAGGCTGAAGAAATTATACACACGGCATGTCTTTTCTTCAGCCTTACATGACTATATATCTATATATGTATACATCCATATATTTGGGTAGAAATCCATAAAAATATATATCGATATATATGTATTTCTATATATTTATATAGATATTTATCTATACACAGAGACAGATAGATAGATAGATAGATAGATAGATAGATAGATAGATAGACTGTATGCAATAACCCTGGATGTCTGACAGTTGAAGCTGACTGGTGATGTCAGTAAGGCTCTATTATGACACGTACAGCTTGGAACCATAAATACTCATGTACGGCTGCCATTTACAGCCAGTCTCCATTGGAGATGGAAGTGGGCAGAAATGTACTGGCCCATCTTCCTATTCTGACTCAATAACATGGCTGTAAGCGTATCGGCTGAAGTAACTTCTCTTGTAGTTATGAACCAGTACTCACAGAAGATATATGTTGTCAGACAGCATCCAACTCCACTGCAGAGGCATGGGAGAAGATTCCAGGGTTTATTCAGGTAGAAATCTTGTATAATGCACATTCAGCAGTAGGTAAAAAGAATGATGATTAGCCAAAGCACAGAGTAGAGACCTAGCACATAGGCTATAGACAGGAAACTCCCTAGCAGGAGGAAGGGGAGGAGTTATGCAATACAGGGGGTACAGAGAACCAGAAGGGACAAACTAAAGAAGGCAAACACTTGCAGATACAGTACAGGTTATACATGTCAATGAATAGAGTCAGGTAGATGAGACATGACACTTCCCAAGACGCCACAGCAGCCGGACAAATTGTATGTTCGACAGAATGGCTGTTTTATTCAGCCCATAAGGGTGACTACCCACTACAGTTTTTTTTTTCACTGCGAAATTCGCAGCAGTTTTTTTTCTGCAGGGGTCTATGGGACTTGTAATGTTAAAATCGCAATCGCGCAAAATCGCGATTTTAACTGGAAGCAAAACAACAACACACACACCCTACGTCTGTATGCTCCACGTATTCGGGTCATGGGCGTATGTACAGTGGGTGCGGTCGCACCTGGGACCCGGAGCCCTAGGGGGCCCATAAAGTCTCTCTTTCCCACATTGTAAACCAATGCTATCAATGAAGCTTTATAGTTGGGGGCCCAGTTCCAGACTTCGTACTGGAGCCCCACAGCTTCAAGTTACACCTCCGTATTAGGATAATGCTAGGCCATTCCAACCAGCCTGTGTGAGTGACCTACAGTCGCTGCTAGTTCAAAAGCGGCAAGCATGCAGGCTGGCCCCTGATGCGTGCTTCAGAGCCAACGCTTATAGATGGAGCGACATTCGGGGAGCAAAGAACTCCAATGAACGGATGTCTACTTTAAAAGGATGTATTGCTTTATTCAATGCCTAGACACAGCAACAGTTCAACGGCTCGATAAAGACCGCAGTCAATAAAGGAAATAAAGAAATGTGTCTGTTTAATGTAAACTTGCATGGGAAACGTTTGCGAGCCACTGACTGACTGAATGCTGCTGGTGCCGCTGCTGCATGTCTGAAACGTGGTCTGACGTTACATGCACCACCAGGAATAAGGCCTTGCCTATAAGCATTCCCCAGCTGGCAAAAACGGAACATCCCTGCCTATTCCTCACCGTGGAAGGACAGAACCTACCTTTTAAAAAAAAAAAAAAATAGGCCACAGCGGCAGCCAACTGGATTTTGGTAGGCCGCTGTCTCCCCCTTGTGTGCTGCATTCAAAATGCACTCTGCTAAAAATAAAAAGGATCCAGTTCTGTGGCTTCTCGGAGGAGATAGGGGTTCCCCACCTCCCGTCTCCGAGCTGCAGCGGAGACTGACTAACATGGCTGCCAAGTCTGGTATTTATACTTCTAAATTGATGACATCACAATGCAGTGACATCAGCCTGCCAGACACCTGGCTCATTTGCATACAGTGTGTATGTATGTATGTATGAATGAATCTATCTATTTATTTATTAATTATGTAGATTATAGATATAGATTATATCTGAATTATAGATTTTGTGCATATAGATAAAAGATAGATTTTAGATGAGATATATATATATATATATATCTACATACATACACAAACACATATAGCTGTATTATGTATATATGTAGATTCTATAATGTATGTTGATTATATAATAGATCTATTGATTGATAGATAGATAGATAATCCATAGATCTATTATATAATTAATATAGATGATAGAATCTACATAGATATAAATAATCTAAAATCTATCATCTGGATATAATGTATGTCTATAATCTACACTATCTATCTATCGCTATACAAATAGCAAGATTTATTTCTCTATATAATCTATAGTTATGGATGGATGGATGGATGGATGGATGGATTTATTTATGTATGGCGGGAAAAATAAAAAAAAAGGCCTGCTGTACATTTAAACTTCTTCAGATGACCATGCTGATCTATTCTTATTCTTACTAAGGTCTACTAATGCCAGCCCAGGGGAAGCCAATAAAGCCCTATGGGGTCGAAGCCAATTTTCCTCATTTTTGGGAAAAAGTTTCCGTCCGTCCCCACTCGAAATGCGTCCACCAAAAGAGATCTCTCAAAACGACCGACGGACGCACCTTCAGAGGCAAACTAGTGCTTGCTTCTAGTGTCATCGCGTGCTTAACCATCCTGCGTAGGGAGGTGACGAGTCCTGCAGGCTCTGCAAGCCTAGGATGCGTGAGCGCGGTGCAAGAGGAAGGACTGAGGAGGATGTGAGGGGGCGCGGTTGAGAAAGCGTTGGGTGGGGCTATGCAAAGGTCTTCCAGCTCCCTCAGTGCATTGTGGGTGCGCCCGGAGTGCTGCCTGAGCGTGTTGCATCTGATACGTCCCCTATCTGGGGATCATATATTAAAGGGAGCATAGGTGCAGCACGTTTCTGTAAAACTAATAGAGGGCGCTGCAATGTTACTGTAGAAACCAATGGACAGCATGGCAGGTAGCTATACATAGATTTTAATGACGACGACTGCCAAGGCTAAAGCCCGTGTATATTCCATAGACTATAGCTATCTCCAGGATAGCTGCATGCGCAGTCGCGCCATTGTCTCGCACGGCTGCTTTCATTCCGCGCTTCCTGAGAAGGCAATGTACGCATACGTCACTAGTGACGTATGCGTACATTGACCTGAAGGAAGCGGAAGGTAGCGCAATGTACGCTTTTTGACCGGATGGAGGAAAATCAGGTTGCTGGAGGTCACGTGACCGAAGTGACAAGCGGCTCCAGGAGAAGATTTGGGATAAGAAGAAGAGGTAAGCAGGCTGCCTGGGGAGCAATAGGTAAGTATATATTTTTTTGTTTTTAATGACAGAACCCCTTTAAGGCTCTATTATGACACTTTTCGAACCGTGGTATGGTTACATGTGGGGAGTGTGGTGACAATACGGTTACACTAGGAAAGTGGGCTTACATGAGGGGAGCGTGGAGGCGGTGCGGCTACACAAGGGGACTGTGATGGAACCCCTAACAATAATCTGTGCCGTGTCATTTCCATAAATGTCATAGAAGGTAATGAAAATGAAGTGAACAGTTTAGCATACAGTAATTCCCCTTTCACATGGGCCAAAACTCTCACTTACCCAAAGTAAGCTCTGTTAGACTACACATGTGATACTGGACAATGCGCCCATCTCCTCAGCCCTAGTTGGCCTGTGGTTCACATTCCTATGTGGGTCAGAAGCGGTGTTGTGTCTCCTTAAGGAGAGCACCCAAAAAGTATGTGGAGACACCCATGGGGTAAATGGGTCAGGGGATGGTATAGTCACTACCCAAGCACTGCACACAGAAGAGGGGTTTGAGAACCTAAAAAATGAGTAAGAAAACTTATAAGGTGATGCTAGCTCCTCTGGGATATCTATGCAAATAAGGATAAGAAAATACCTCTATAGCGCCATCTATTGGATGCAGCATTCCTTCAAATCCAAGTGATTTATCACAAGCCTTAACAATGATTGGGAATATTAAACCAAGCCAGGAAGCCATGCACAGACAGACTGTTTCATGGTGATTGCCCCTCCTCAGTGTGCAGCAGGCGTCTGGCTTAGGGTGCATTCACACGAACGTATATCGGCTCGGTTTTCACGCCGAGCCGATATACGTCGTCCTCATCTGCGGGGGGGGGGGGGGGGGGGGGGGGCTGGAAGAGCCAGGAGCGAGAACTGAGCTCCCACCTCCTCTCTGCCTCCTCTCCACCCCCTCTCCGCCCCTCTGCCATGCTGTCCATTGGTTTCTACAGTAACATAACAGCGCCCTCTATTGGTTTTACAGAAACGTGCTGCACCTCCTATTGGATTTACCCAAATTACAGCACCATAGAGATTAGCGGGTCACCTCCCAGTTCTCCATCTTTTTGCCCTAATTTTCTCTAGGGTGGTTTCAAACCGGCGGGAAAGTCGCGCCAATTTTACCCGATGCGTTGGTTATTGAAAAATAAAAAGCAGATTCCGCAGCCAATGCTGAGGTAAAATGAAAGCTGTGCTGTGATTGGTTGCTATTTTTTATACTGTTAAGGTAACATGAAAGCTGTGCTGTGATTGGTTGCTATATATTATACTGCTGAGGCAACATGAAAGCTGTGCTGTGATTGGTTGATACTTCTTATACTACTCAGGTTACATGAAAGCTGTGCTGCGATTGGTTGCTATATATTATACTGGGAAGATCCTAGCAATACTGAGAATAAAGAAAATAAAACACATCATAGGCTGAAGAAATTATACACACGGCATGTCTTTTCTTCAGCCTTACATGACTATATATCTATATATGTATACATCCATATATTTGGGTAGAAATCCATAAAAATATATATCGATATATATGTATTTCTATATATTTATATAGATATTTATCTATACACAGAGACAGATAGATAGATAGATAGATAGATAGATAGATAGATAGATAGATAGATAGATAGATAGATAGACTGTATGCAATAACCCTGGATGTCTGACAGTTGAAGCTGACTGGTGATGTCAGTAAGGCTCTATTATGACACGTACAGCTTGGAACCATAAATACTCATGTACGGCTGCCATTTACAGCCAGTCTCCATTGGAGATGGAAGTGGGCAGAAATGTACTGGCCCATCTTCCTATTCTGACTCAATAACATGGCTGTAAGCGTATCGGCTGAAGTAACTTCTCTTGTAGTTATGAACCAGTACTCACAGAAGATATATGTTGTCAGACAGCATCCAACTCCACTGCAGAGGCATGGGAGAAGATTCCAGGGTTTATTCAGGTAGAAATCTTGTATAATGCACATTCAGCAGTAGGTAAAAAGAATGATGATTAGCCAAAGCACAGAGTAGAGACCTAGCACATAGGCTATAGACAGGAAACTCCCTAGCAGGAGGAAGGGGAGGAGTTATGCAATACAGGGGGTACAGAGAACCAGAAGGGACAAACTAAAGAAGGCAAACACTTGCAGATACAGTACAGGTTATACATGTCAATGAATAGAGTCAGGTAGATGAGACATGACACTTCCCAAGACGCCACAGCAGCCGGACAAATTGTATGTTCGACAGAATGGCTGTTTTATTCAGCCCATAAGGGTGACTACCCACTACAGTTTTTTTTTTCACTGCGAAATTCGCAGCAGTTTTTTTTCTGCAGGGGTCTATGGGACTTGTAATGTTAAAATCGCAATCGCGCAAAATCGCGATTTTAACTGGAAGCAAAACAACAACACACACACCCTACGTCTGTATGCTCCACGTATTCGGGTCATGGGCGTATGTACAGTGGGTGCGGTCGCACCTGGGACCCGGAGCCCTAGGGGGCCCATAAAGTCTCTCTTTCCCACATTGTAAACCAATGCTATCAATGAAGCTTTATAGTTGGGGGCCCAGTTCCAGACTTCGTACTGGAGCCCCACAGCTTCAAGTTACACCTCCGTATTAGGATAATGCTAGGCCATTCCAACCAGCCTGTGTGAGTGACCTACAGTCGCTGCTAGTTCAAAAGCGGCAAGCATGCAGGCTGGCCCCTGATGCGTGCTTCAGAGCCAACGCTTATAGATGGAGCGACATTCGGGGAGCAAAGAACTCCAATGAACGGATGTCTACTTTAAAAGGATGTATTGCTTTATTCAATGCCTAGACACAGCAACAGTTCAACGGCTCGATAAAGACCGCAGTCAATAAAGGAAATAAAGAAATGTGTCTGTTTAATGTAAACTTGCATGGGAAACGTTTGCGAGCCACTGACTGACTGAATGCTGCTGGTGCCGCTGCTGCATGTCTGAAACGTGGTCTGACGTTACATGCACCACCAGGAATAAGGCCTTGCCTATAAGCATTCCCCAGCTGGCAAAAACGGAACATCCCTGCCTATTCCTCACCGTGGAAGGACAGAACCTACCTTTTAAAAAAAAAAAAAAATAGGCCACAGCGGCAGCCAACTGGATTTTGGTAGGCCGCTGTCTCCCCCTTGTGTGCTGCATTCAAAATGCACTCTGCTAAAAATAAAAAGGATCCAGTTCTGTGGCTTCTCGGAGGAGATAGGGGTTCCCCACCTCCCGTCTCCGAGCTGCAGCGGAGACTGACTAACATGGCTGCCAAGTCTGGTATTTATACTTCTAAATTGATGACATCACAATGCAGTGACATCAGCCTGCCAGACACCTGGCTCATTTGCATACAGTGTGTATGTATGTATGTATGAATGAATCTATCTATTTATTTATTAATTATGTAGATTATAGATATAGATTATATCTGAATTATAGATTTTGTGCATATAGATAAAAGATAGATTTTAGATGAGATATATATATATATATATATCTACATACATACACAAACACATATAGCTGTATTATGTATATATGTAGATTCTATAATGTATGTTGATTATATAATAGATCTATTGATTGATAGATAGATAGATAATCCATAGATCTATTATATAATTAATATAGATGATAGAATCTACATAGATATAAATAATCTAAAATCTATCATCTGGATATAATGTATGTCTATAATCTACACTATCTATCTATCGCTATACAAATAGCAAGATTTATTTCTCTATATAATCTATAGTTATGGATGGATGGATGGATGGATGGATGGATGGATTTATTTATGTATGGCGGGAAAAATAAAAAAAAAGGCCTGCTGTACATTTAAACTTCTTCAGATGACCATGCTGATCTATTCTTATTCTTACTAAGGTCTACTAATGCCAGCCCAGGGGAAGCCAATAAAGCCCTATGGGGTCGAAGCCAATTTTCCTCATTTTTGGGAAAAAGTTTCCGTCCGTCCCCACTCGAAATGCGTCCACCAAAAGAGATCTCTCAAAACGACCGACGGACGCACCTTCAGAGGCAAACTAGTGCTTGCTTCTAGTGTCATCGCGTGCTTAACCATCCTGCGTAGGGAGGTGACGAGTCCTGCAGGCTCTGCAAGCCTAGGATGCGTGAGCGCGGTGCAAGAGGAAGGACTGAGGAGGATGTGAGGGGGCGCGGTTGAGAAAGCGTTGGGTGGGGCTATGCAAAGGTCTTCCAGCTCCCTCAGTGCATTGTGGGTGCGCCCGGAGTGCTGCCTGAGCGTGTTGCATCTGATACGTCCCCTATCTGGGGATCATATATTAAAGGGAGCATAGGTGCAGCACGTTTCTGTAAAACTAATAGAGGGCGCTGCAATGTTACTGTAGAAACCAATGGACAGCATGGCAGGTAGCTATACATAGATTTTAATGACGACGACTGCCAAGGCTAAAGCCCGTGTATATTCCATAGACTATAGCTATCTCCAGGATAGCTGCATGCGCAGTCGCGCCATTGTCTCGCACGGCTGCTTTCATTCCGCGCTTCCTGAGAAGGCAATGTACGCATACGTCACTAGTGACGTATGCGTACATTGACCTGAAGGAAGCGGAAGGTAGCGCAATGTACGCTTTTTGACCGGATGGAGGAAAATCAGGTTGCTGGAGGTCACGTGACCGAAGTGACAAGCGGCTCCAGGAGAAGATTTGGGATAAGAAGAAGAGGTAAGCAGGCTGCCTGGGGAGCAATAGGTAAGTATATATTTTTTTGTTTTTAATGACAGAACCCCTTTAAGGCTCTATTATGACACTTTTCGAACCGTGGTATGGTTACATGTGGGGAGTGTGGTGACAATACGGTTACACTAGGAAAGTGGGCTTACATGAGGGGAGCGTGGAGGCGGTGCGGCTACACAAGGGGACTGTGATGGAACCCCTAACAATAATCTGTGCCGTGTCATTTCCATAAATGTCATAGAAGGTAATGAAAATGAAGTGAACAGTTTAGCATACAGTAATTCCCCTTTCACATGGGCCAAAACTCTCACTTACCCAAAGTAAGCTCTGTTAGACTACACATGTGATACTGGACAATGCGCCCATCTCCTCAGCCCTAGTTGGCCTGTGGTTCACATTCCTATGTGGGTCAGAAGCGGTGTTGTGTCTCCTTAAGGAGAGCACCCAAAAAGTATGTGGAGACACCCATGGGGTAAATGGGTCAGGGGATGGTATAGTCACTACCCAAGCACTGCACACAGAAGAGGGGTTTGAGAACCTAAAAAATGAGTAAGAAAACTTATAAGGTGATGCTAGCTCCTCTGGGATATCTATGCAAATAAGGATAAGAAAATACCTCTATAGCGCCATCTATTGGATGCAGCATTCCTTCAAATCCAAGTGATTTATCACAAGCCTTAACAATGATTGGGAATATTAAACCAAGCCAGGAAGCCATGCACAGACAGACTGTTTCATGGTGATTGCCCCTCCTCAGTGTGCAGCAGGCGTCTGGCTTAGGGTGCATTCACACGAACGTATATCGGCTCGGTTTTCACGCCGAGCCGATATACGTCGTCCTCATCTGCGGGGGGGGGGGGGGGGGGGGGGCTGGAAGAGCCAGGAGCGAGAACTGAGCTCCCACCTCCTCTCTGCCTCCTCTCCACCCCCTCTCCGCCCCTCTGCCATGCTGTCCATTGGTTTCTACAGTAACATAACAGCGCCCTCTATTGGTTTTACAGAAACGTGCTGCACCTCCTATTGGATTTACCCAAATTACAGCACCATAGAGATTAGCGGGTCACCTCCCAGTTCTCCATCTTTTTGCCCTAATTTTCTCTAGGGTGGTTTCAAACCGGCGGGAAAGTCGCGCCAATTTTACCCGATGCGTTGGTTATTGAAAAATAAAAAGCAGATTCCGCAGCCAATGCTGAGGTAAAATGAAAGCTGTGCTGTGATTGGTTGCTATTTTTTATACTGTTAAGGTAACATGAAAGCTGTGCTGTGATTGGTTGCTATATATTATACTGCTGAGGCAACATGAAAGCTGTGCTGTGATTGGTTGATACTTCTTATACTACTCAGGTTACATGAAAGCTGTGCTGCGATTGGTTGCTATATATTATACTGGGAAGATCCTAGCAATACTGAGAATAAAGAAAATAAAACACATCATAGGCTGAAGAAATTATACACACGGCATGTCTTTTCTTCAGCCTTACATGACTATATATCTATATATGTATACATCCATATATTTGGGTAGAAATCCATAAAAATATATATCGATATATATGTATTTCTATATATTTATATAGATATTTATCTATACACAGAGACAGATAGATAGATAGATAGATAGATAGATAGATAGATAGACTGTATGCAATAACCCTGGATGTCTGACAGTTGAAGCTGACTGGTGATGTCAGTAAGGCTCTATTATGACACGTACAGCTTGGAACCATAAATACTCATGTACGGCTGCCATTTACAGCCAGTCTCCATTGGAGATGGAAGTGGGCAGAAATGTACTGGCCCATCTTCCTATTCTGACTCAATAACATGGCTGTAAGCGTATCGGCTGAAGTAACTTCTCTTGTAGTTATGAACCAGTACTCACAGAAGATATATGTTGTCAGACAGCATCCAACTCCACTGCAGAGGCATGGGAGAAGATTCCAGGGTTTATTCAGGTAGAAATCTTGTATAATGCACATTCAGCAGTAGGTAAAAAGAATGATGATTAGCCAAAGCACAGAGTAGAGACCTAGCACATAGGCTATAGACAGGAAACTCCCTAGCAGGAGGAAGGGGAGGAGTTATGCAATACAGGGGGTACAGAGAACCAGAAGGGACAAACTAAAGAAGGCAAACACTTGCAGATACAGTACAGGTTATACATGTCAATGAATAGAGTCAGGTAGATGAGACATGACACTTCCCAAGACGCCACAGCAGCCGGACAAATTGTATGTTCGACAGAATGGCTGTTTTATTCAGCCCATAAGGGTGACTACCCACTACAGTTTTTTTTTTCACTGCGAAATTCGCAGCAGTTTTTTTTCTGCAGGGGTCTATGGGACTTGTAATGTTAAAATCGCAATCGCGCAAAATCGCGATTTTAACTGGAAGCAAAACAACAACACACACACCCTACGTCTGTATGCTCCACGTATTCGGGTCATGGGCGTATGTACAGTGGGTGCGGTCGCACCTGGGACCCGGAGCCCTAGGGGGCCCATAAAGTCTCTCTTTCCCACATTGTAAACCAATGCTATCAATGAAGCTTTATAGTTGGGGGCCCAGTTCCAGACTTCGTACTGGAGCCCCACAGCTTCAAGTTACACCTCCGTATTAGGATAATGCTAGGCCATTCCAACCAGCCTGTGTGAGTGACCTACAGTCGCTGCTAGTTCAAAAGCGGCAAGCATGCAGGCTGGCCCCTGATGCGTGCTTCAGAGCCAACGCTTATAGATGGAGCGACATTCGGGGAGCAAAGAACTCCAATGAACGGATGTCTACTTTAAAAGGATGTATTGCTTTATTCAATGCCTAGACACAGCAACAGTTCAACGGCTCGATAAAGACCGCAGTCAATAAAGGAAATAAAGAAATGTGTCTGTTTAATGTAAACTTGCATGGGAAACGTTTGCGAGCCACTGACTGACTGAATGCTGCTGGTGCCGCTGCTGCATGTCTGAAACGTGGTCTGACGTTACATGCACCACCAGGAATAAGGCCTTGCCTATAAGCATTCCCCAGCTGGCAAAAACGGAACATCCCTGCCTATTCCTCACCGTGGAAGGACAGAACCTACCTTTTTAAAAAAAAAAAAAATAGGCCACAGCGGCAGCCAACTGGATTTTGGTAGGCCGCTGTCTCCCCCTTGTGTGCTGCATTCAAAATGCACTCTGCTAAAAATAAAAAGGATCCAGTTCTGTGGCTTCTCGGAGGAGATAGGGGTTCCCCACCTCCCGTCTCCGAGCTGCAGCGGAGACTGACTAACATGGCTGCCAAGTCTGGTATTTATACTTCTAAATTGATGACATCACAATGCAGTGACATCAGCCTGCCAGACACCTGGCTCATTTGCATACAGTGTGTATGTATGTATGTATGTATGAATGAATCTATCTATTTATTTATTAATTATGTAGATTATAGATATAGATTATATCTGAATTATAGATTTTGTGCATATAGATAAAAGATAGATTTTAGATGAGATATATATATATATATATATATATATCTACATACATACACAAACACATATAGCTGTATTATGTATATATGTAGATTCTATAATGTATGTTGATTATATAATAGATCTATTGATTGATAGATAGATAGATAATCCATAGATCTATTATATAATTAATATAGATGATAGAATCTACATAGATATAAATAATCTAAAATCTATCATCTGGATATAATGTATGTCTATAATCTACACTATCTATCTATCGCTATACAAATAGCAAGATTTATTTCTCTATATAATCTATAGTTATGGATGGATGGATGGATGGATGGATGGATTTATTTATGTATGGCGGGAAAAATAAAAAAAAAGGCCTGCTGTACATTTAAACTTCTTCAGATGACCATGCTGATCTATTCTTATTCTTACTAAGGTCTACTAATGCCAGCCCAGGGGAAGCCAATAAAGCCCTATGGGGTCGAAGCCAATTTTCCTCATTTTTGGGAAAAAGTTTCCGTCCGTCCCCACTCGAAATGCGTCCACCAAAAGAGATCTCTCAAAACGACCGACGGACGCACCTTCAGAGGCAAACTAGTGCTTGCTTCTAGTGTCATCGCGTGCTTAACCATCCTGCGTAGGGAGGTGACGAGTCCTGCAGGCTCTGCAAGCCTAGGATGCGTGAGCGCGGTGCAAGAGGAAGGACTGAGGAGGATGTGAGGGGGCGCGGTTGAGAAAGCGTTGGGTGGGGCTATGCAAAGGTCTTCCAGCTCCCTCAGTGCATTGTGGGTGCGCCCGGAGTGCTGCCTGAGCGTGTTGCATCTGATACGTCCCCTATCTGGGGATCATATATTAAAGGGAGCATAGGTGCAGCACGTTTCTGTAAAACTAATAGAGGGCGCTGCAATGTTACTGTAGAAACCAATGGACAGCATGGCAGGTAGCTATACATAGATTTTAATGACGACGACTGCCAAGGCTAAAGCCCGTGTATATTCCATAGACTATAGCTATCTCCAGGATAGCTGCATGCGCAGTCGCGCCATTGTCTCGCACGGCTGCTTTCATTCCGCGCTTCCTGAGAAGGCAATGTACGCATACGTCACTAGTGACGTATGTGTACATTGACCTGAAGGAAGCGGAAGGTAGCGCAATGTACGCTTTTTGACCGGATGGAGGAAAATCAGGTTGCTGGAGGTCACGTGACCGAAGTGACAAGCGGCTCCAGGAGAAGATTTGGGATAAGAAGAAGAGGTAAGCAGGCTGCCTGGGGAGCAATAGGTAAGTATATATTTTTTTGTTTTTAATGACAGAACCCCTTTAAGGCTCTATTATGACACTTTTCGAACCGTGGTATGGTTACATGTGGGGAGTGTGGTGACAATACGGTTACACTAGGAAAGTGGGCTTACATGAGGGGAGCGTGGAGGCGGTGCGGCTACACAAGGGGACTGTGATGGAACCCCTAACAATAATCTGTGCCGTGTCATTTCCATAAATGTCATAGAAGGTAATGAAAATGAAGTGAACAGTTTAGCATACAGTAATTCCCCTTTCACATGGGCCAAAACTCTCACTTACCCAAAGTAAGCTCTGTTAGACTACACATGTGATACTGGACAATGCGCCCATCTCCTCAGCCCTAGTTGGCCTGTGGTTCACATTCCTATGTGGGTCAGAAGCGGTGTTGTGTCTCCTTAAGGAGAGCACCCAAAAAGTATGTGGAGACACCCATGGGGTAAATGGGTCAGGGGATGGTATAGTCACTACCCAAGCACTGCACACAGAAGAGGGGTTTGAGAACCTAAAAAATGAGTAAGAAAACTTATAAGGTGATGCTAGCTCCTCTGGGATATCTATGCAAATAAGGATAAGAAAATACCTCTATAGCGCCATCTATTGGATGCAGCATTCCTTCAAATCCAAGTGATTTATCACAAGCCTTAACAATGATTGGGAATATTAAACCAAGCCAGGAAGCCATGCACAGACAGACTGTTTCATGGTGATTGCCCCTCCTCAGTGTGCAGCAGGCGTCTGGCTTAGGGTGCATTCACACGAACGTATATCGGCTCGGTTTTCACGCCGAGCCGATATACGTCGTCCTCATCTGCGGGGGGGGGGGGGGGGGGGGGCTGGAAGAGCCAGGAGCGAGAACTGAGCTCCCACCTCCTCTCTGCCTCCTCTCCACCCCCTCTCCGCCCCTCTGCCATGCTGTCCATTGGTTTCTACAGTAACATAACAGCGCCCTCTATTGGTTTTACAGAAACGTGCTGCACCTCCTATTGGATTTACCCAAATTACAGCACCATAGAGATTAGCGGGTCACCTCCCATTTCTCCATCTTTTTGCCCTAATTTTCTCTAGGGTGGTTTCAAACCGGCGGGAAAGTCGCGCCAATTTTACCCGATGCGTTGGTTATTGAAAAATAAAAAGCAGATTCCGCAGCCAATGCTGAGGTAAAATGACAGCTGTGCTGTGATTGGTTGCTATTTTTTATACTGTTAAGGTAACATGAAAGCTGTGCTGTGATTGGTTGCTATATATTATACTGCTGAGGCAACATGAAAGCTGTGCTGTGATTGGTTGATACTTCTTATACTACTCAGGTTACATGAAAGCTGTGCTGCGATTGGTTGCTATATATTATACTGGGAAGATCCTAGCAATACTGAGAATAAAGAAAATAAAACACATCATAGGCTGAAGAAATTATACACACGGCATGTCTTTTCTTCAGCCTTACATGACTATATATCTATATATGTATACATCCATATATTTGGGTAGAAATCCATAAAAATATATATCGATATATATGTATTTCTATATATTTATATAGATATTTATCTATACACAGAGACAGATAGATAGATAGATAGATAGATAGATAGATAGATAGATAGACTGTATGCAATAACCCTGGATGTCTGACAGTTGAAGCTGACTGGTGATGTCAGTAAGGCTCTATTATGACACGTACAGCTTGGAACCATAAATACTCATGTACGGCTGCCATTTACAGCCAGTCTCCATTGGAGATGGAAGTGGGCAGAAATGTACTGGCCCATCTTCCTATTCTGACTCAATAACATGGCTGTAAGCGTATCGGCTGAAGTAACTTCTCTTGTAGTTATGAACCAGTACTCACAGAAGATATATGTTGTCAGACAGCATCCAACTCCACTGCAGAGGCATGGGAGAAGATTCCAGGGTTTATTCAGGTAGAAATCTTGTATAATGCACATTCAGCAGTAGGTAAAAAGAATGATGATTAGCCAAAGCACAGAGTAGAGACCTAGCACATAGGCTATAGACAGGAAACTCCCTAGCAGGAGGAAGGGGAGGAGTTATGCAATACAGGGGGTACAGAGAACCAGAAGGGACAAACTAAAGAAGGCAAACACTTGCAGATACAGTACAGGTTATACATGTCAATGAATAGAGTCAGGTAGATGAGACATGACACTTCCCAAGACGCCACAGCAGCCGGACAAATTGTATGTTCGACAGAATGGCTGTTTTATTCAGCCCATAAGGGTGACTACCCACTACAGTTTTTTTTTTCACTGCGAAATTCGCAGCAGTTTTTTTTCTGCAGGGGTCTATGGGACTTGTAATGTTAAAATCGCAATCGCGCAAAATCGCGATTTTAACTGGAAGCAAAACAACAACACACACACCCTACGTCTGTATGCTCCACGTATTCGGGTCATGGGCGTATGTACAGTGGGTGCGGTCGCACCTGGGACCCGGAGCCCTAGGGGGCCCATAAAGTCTCTCTTTCCCACATTGTAAACCAATGCTATCAATGAAGCTTTATAGTTGGGGGCCCAGTTCCAGACTTCGTACTGGAGCCCCACAGCTTCAAGTTACACCTCCGTATTAGGATAATGCTAGGCCATTCCAACCAGCCTGTGTGAGTGACCTACAGTCGCTGCTAGTTCAAAAGCGGCAAGCATGCAGGCTGGCCCCTGATGCGTGCTTCAGAGCCAACGCTTATAGATGGAGCGACATTCGGGGAGCAAAGAACTCCAATGAACGGATGTCTACTTTAAAAGGATGTATTGCTTTATTCAATGCCTAGACACAGCAACAGTTCAACGGCTCGATAAAGACCGCAGTCAATAAAGGAAATAAAGAAATGTGTCTGTTTAATGTAAACTTGCATGGGAAACGTTTGCGAGCCACTGACTGACTGAATGCTGCTGGTGCCGCTGCTGCATGTCTGAAACGTGGTCTGACGTTACATGCACCACCAGGAATAAGGCCTTGCCTATAAGCATTCCCCAGCTGGCAAAAACGGAACATCCCTGCCTATTCCTCACCGTGGAAGGACAGAACCTACCTTTTTAAAAAAAAAAAAAATAGGCCACAGCGGCAGCCAACTGGATTTTGGTAGGCCGCTGTCTCCCCCTTGTGTGCTGCATTCAAAATGCACTCTGCTAAAAATAAAAAGGATCCAGTTCTGTGGCTTCTCGGAGGAGATAGGGGTTCCCCACCTCCCGTCTCCGAGCTGCAGCGGAGACTGACTAACATGGCTGCCAAGTCTGGTATTTATACTTCTAAATTGATGACATCACAATGCAGTGACATCAGCCTGCCAGACACCTGGCTCATTTGCATACAGTGTGTATGTATGTATGTATGTATGAATGAATCTATCTATTTATTTATTAATTATGTAGATTATAGATATAGATTATATCTGAATTATAGATTTTGTGCATATAGATAAAAGATAGATTTTAGATGAGATATATATATATATATATATATATCTACATACATACACAAACACATATAGCTGTATTATGTATATATGTAGATTCTATAATGTATGTTGATTATATAATAGATCTATTGATTGATAGATAGATAGATAATCCATAGATCTATTATATAATTAATATAGATGATAGAATCTACATAGATATAAATAATCTAAAATCTATCATCTGGATATAATGTATGTCTATAATCTACACTATCTATCTATCGCTATACAAATAGCAAGATTTATTTCTCTATATAATCTATAGTTATGGATGGATGGATGGATGGATGGATGGATTTATTTATGTATGGCGGGAAAAATAAAAAAAAAGGCCTGCTGTACATTTAAACTTCTTCAGATGACCATGCTGATCTATTCTTATTCTTACTAAGGTCTACTAATGCCAGCCCAGGGGAAGCCAATAAAGCCCTATGGGGTCGAAGCCAATTTTCCTCATTTTTGGGAAAAAGTTTCCGTCCGTCCCCACTCGAAATGCGTCCACCAAAAGAGATCTCTCAAAACGACCGACGGACGCACCTTCAGAGGCAAACTAGTGCTTGCTTCTAGTGTCATCGCGTGCTTAACCATCCTGCGTAGGGAGGTGACGAGTCCTGCAGGCTCTGCAAGCCTAGGATGCGTGAGCGCGGTGCAAGAGGAAGGACTGAGGAGGATGTGAGGGGGCGCGGTTGAGAAAGCGTTGGGTGGGGCTATGCAAAGGTCTTCCAGCTCCCTCAGTGCATTGTGGGTGCGCCCGGAGTGCTGCCTGAGCGTGTTGCATCTGATACGTCCCCTATCTGGGGATCATATATTAAAGGGAGCATAGGTGCAGCACGTTTCTGTAAAACTAATAGAGGGCGCTGCAATGTTACTGTAGAAACCAATGGACAGCATGGCAGGTAGCTATACATAGATTTTAATGACGACGACTGCCAAGGCTAAAGCCCGTGTATATTCCATAGACTATAGCTATCTCCAGGATAGCTGCATGCGCAGTCGCGCCATTGTCTCGCACGGCTGCTTTCATTCCGCGCTTCCTGAGAAGGCAATGTACGCATACGTCACTAGTGACGTATGTGTACATTGACCTGAAGGAAGCGGAAGGTAGCGCAATGTACGCTTTTTGACCGGATGGAGGAAAATCAGGTTGCTGGAGGTCACGTGACCGAAGTGACAAGCGGCTCCAGGAGAAGATTTGGGATAAGAAGAAGAGGTAAGCAGGCTGCCTGGGGAGCAATAGGTAAGTATATATTTTTTTGTTTTTAATGACAGAACCCCTTTAAGGCTCTATTATGACACTTTTCGAACCGTGGTATGGTTACATGTGGGGAGTGTGGTGACAATACGGTTACACTAGGAAAGTGGGCTTACATGAGGGGAGCGTGGAGGCGGTGCGGCTACACAAGGGGACTGTGATGGAACCCCTAACAATAATCTGTGCCGTGTCATTTCCATAAATGTCATAGAAGGTAATGAAAATGAAGTGAACAGTTTAGCATACAGTAATTCCCCTTTCACATGGGCCAAAACTCTCACTTACCCAAAGTAAGCTCTGTTAGACTACACATGTGATACTGGACAATGCGCCCATCTCCTCAGCCCTAGTTGGCCTGTGGTTCACATTCCTATGTGGGTCAGAAGCGGTGTTGTGTCTCCTTAAGGAGAGCACCCAAAAAGTATGTGGAGACACCCATGGGGTAAATGGGTCAGGGGATGGTATAGTCACTACCCAAGCACTGCACACAGAAGAGGGGTTTGAGAACCTAAAAAATGAGTAAGAAAACTTATAAGGTGATGCTAGCTCCTCTGGGATATCTATGCAAATAAGGATAAGAAAATACCTCTATAGCGCCATCTATTGGATGCAGCATTCCTTCAAATCCAAGTGATTTATCACAAGCCTTAACAATGATTGGGAATATTAAACCAAGCCAGGAAGCCATGCACAGACAGACTGTTTCATGGTGATTGCCCCTCCTCAGTGTGCAGCAGGCGTCTGGCTTAGGGTGCATTCACACGAACGTATATCGGCTCGGTTTTCACGCCGAGCCGATATACGTCGTCCTCATCTGCGGGGGGGGGGGGGGGGGGGGGGCTGGAAGAGCCAGGAGCGAGAACTGAGCTCCCACCTCCTCTCTGCCTCCTCTCCACCCCCTCTCCGCCCCTCTGCCATGCTGTCCATTGGTTTCTACAGTAACATAACAGCGCCCTCTATTGGTTTTACAGAAACGTGCTGCACCTCCTATTGGATTTACCCAAATTACAGCACCATAGAGATTAGCGGGTCACCTCCCATTTCTCCATCTTTTTGCCCTAATTTTCTCTAGGGTGGTTTCAAACCGGCGGGAAAGTCGCGCCAATTTTACCCGATGCGTTGGTTATTGAAAAATAAAAAGCAGATTCCGCAGCCAATGCTGAGGTAAAATGACAGCTGTGCTGTGATTGGTTGCTATTTTTTATACTGTTAAGGTAACATGAAAGCTGTGCTGTGATTGGTTGCTATATATTATACTGCTGAGGCAACATGAAAGCTGTGCTGTGATTGGTTGATACTTCTTATACTACTCAGGTTACATGAAAGCTGTGCTGCGATTGGTTGCTATATATTATACTGGGAAGATCCTAGCAATACTGAGAATAAAGAAAATAAAACACATCATAGGCTGAAGAAATTATACACACGGCATGTCTTTTCTTCAGCCTTACATGACTATATATCTATATATGTATACATCCATATATTTGGGTAGAAATCCATAAAAATATATATCGATATATATGTATTTCTATATATTTATATAGATATTTATCTATACACAGAGACAGATAGATAGATAGATAGATAGATAGATAGATAGATAGATAGATAGATAGATAGATAGATAGATAGATAGATAGATAGATAGATAGATAGATAGACTGTATGCAATAACCCTGGATGTCTGACAGTTGAAGCTGACTGGTGATGTCAGTAAGGCTCTATTATGACACGTACAGCTTGGAACCATAAATACTCATGTACGGCTGCCATTTACAGCCAGTCTCCATTGGAGATGGAAGTGGGCAGAAATGTACTGGCCCATCTTCCTATTCTGACTCAATAACATGGCTGTAAGCGTATCGGCTGAAGTAACTTCTCTTGTAGTTATGAACCAGTACTCACAGAAGATATATGTTGTCAGACAGCATCCAACTCCACTGCAGAGGCATGGGAGAAGATTCCAGGGTTTATTCAGGTAGAAATCTTGTATAATGCACATTCAGCAGTAGGTAAAAAGAATGATGATTAGCCAAAGCACAGAGTAGAGACCTAGCACATAGGCTATAGACAGGAAACTCCCTAGCAGGAGGAAGGGGAGGAGTTATGCAATACAGGGGGTACAGAGAACCAGAAGGGACAAACTAAAGAAGGCAAACACTTGCAGATACAGTACAGGTTATACATGTCAATGAATAGAGTCAGGTAGATGAGACATGACACTTCCCAAGACGCCACAGCAGCCGGACAAATTGTATGTTCGACAGAATGGCTGTTTTATTCAGCCCATAAGGGTGACTACCCACTACAGTTTTTTTTTTCACTGCGAAATTCGCAGCAGTTTTTTTTCTGCAGGGGTCTATGGGACTTGTAATGTTAAAATCGCAATCGCGCAAAATCGCGATTTTAACTGGAAGCAAAACAACAACACACACACCCTACGTCTGTATGCTCCACGTATTCGGGTCATGGGCGTATGTACAGTGGGTGCGGTCGCACCTGGGACCCGGAGCCCTAGGGGGCCCATAAAGTCTCTCTTTCCCACATTGTAAACCAATGCTATCAATGAAGCTTTATAGTTGGGGGCCCAGTTCCAGACTTCGTACTGGAGCCCCACAGCTTCAAGTTACACCTCCGTATTAGGATAATGCTAGGCCATTCCAACCAGCCTGTGTGAGTGACCTACAGTCGCTGCTAGTTCAAAAGCGGCAAGCATGCAGGCTGGCCCCTGATGCGTGCTTCAGAGCCAACGCTTATAGATGGAGCGACATTCGGGGAGCAAAGAACTCCAATGAACGGATGTCTACTTTAAAAGGATGTATTGCTTTATTCAATGCCTAGACACAGCAACAGTTCAACGGCTCGATAAAGACCGCAGTCAATAAAGGAAATAAAGAAATGTGTCTGTTTAATGTAAACTTGCATGGGAAACGTTTGCGAGCCACTGACTGACTGAATGCTGCTGGTGCCGCTGCTGCATGTCTGAAACGTGGTCTGACGTTACATGCACCACCAGGAATAAGGCCTTGCCTATAAGCATTCCCCAGCTGGCAAAAACGGAACATCCCTGCCTATTCCTCACCGTGGAAGGACAGAACCTACCTTTTAAAAAAAAAAAAAAAATAGGCCACAGCGGCAGCCAACTGGATTTTGGTAGGCCGCTGTCTCCCCCTTGTGTGCTGCATTCAAAATGCACTCTGCTAAAAATAAAAAGGATCCAGTTCTGTGGCTTCTCGGAGGAGATAGGGGTTCCCCACCTCCCGTCTCCGAGCTGCAGCGGAGACTGACTAACATGGCTGCCAAGTCTGGTATTTATACTTCTAAATTGATGACATCACAATGCAGTGACATCAGCCTGCCAGACACCTGGCTCATTTGCATACAGTGTGTATGTATGTATGTATGTATGAATGAATCTATCTATTTATTTATTAATTATGTAGATTATAGATATAGATTATATCTGAATTATAGATTTTGTGCATATAGATAAAAGATAGATTTTAGATGAGATATATATATATATATATATCTACATACATACACAAACACATATAGCTGTATTATGTATATATGTAGATTCTATAATGTATGTTGATTATATAATAGATCTATTGATTGATAGATAGATAGATAATCCATAGATCTATTATATAATTAATATAGATGATAGAATCTACATAGATATAAATAATCTAAAATCTATCATCTGGATATAATGTATGTCTATAATCTACACTATCTATCTATCGCTATACAAATAGCAAGATTTATTTCTCTATATAATCTATAGTTATGGATGGATGGATGGATGGATGGATGGATGGATGGATTTATTTATGTATGGCGGGAAAAATAAAAAAAAAGGCCTGCTGTACATTTAAACTTCTTCAGATGACCATGCTGATCTATTCTTATTCTTACTAAGGTCTACTAATGCCAGCCCAGGGGAAGCCAATAAAGCCCTATGGGGTCGAAGCCAATTTTCCTCATTTTTGGGAAAAAGTTTCCGTCCGTCCCCACTCGAAATGCGTCCACCAAAAGAGATCTCTCAAAACGACCGACGGACGCACCTTCAGAGGCAAACTAGTGCTTGCTTCTAGTGTCATCGCGTGCTTAACCATCCTGCGTAGGGAGGTGACGAGTCCTGCAGGCTCTGCAAGCCTAGGATGCGTGAGCGCGGTGCAAGAGGAAGGACTGAGGAGGATGTGAGGGGGCGCGGTTGAGAAAGCGTTGGGTGGGGCTATGCAAAGGTCTTCCAGCTCCCTCAGTGCATTGTGGGTGCGCCCGGAGTGCTGCCTGAGCGTGTTGCATCTGATACGTCCCCTATCTGGGGATCATATATTAAAGGGAGCATAGGTGCAGCACGTTTCTGTAAAACTAATAGAGGGCGCTGCAATGTTACTGTAGAAACCAATGGACAGCATGGCAGGTAGCTATACATAGATTTTAATGACGACGACTGCCAAGGCTAAAGCCCGTGTATATTCCATAGACTATAGCTATCTCCAGGATAGCTGCATGCGCAGTCGCGCCATTGTCTCGCACGGCTGCTTTCATTCCGCGCTTCCTGAGAAGGCAATGTACGCATACGTCACTAGTGACGTATGCGTACATTGACCTGAAGGAAGCGGAAGGTAGCGCAATGTACGCTTTTTGACCGGATGGAGGAAAATCAGGTTGCTGGAGGTCACGTGACCGAAGTGACAAGCGGCTCCAGGAGAAGATTTGGGATAAGAAGAAGAGGTAAGCAGGCTGCCTGGGGAGCAATAGGTAAGTATATATTTTTTTGTTTTTAATGACAGAACCCCTTTAAGGCTCTATTATGACACTTTTCGAACCGTGGTATGGTTACATGTGGGGAGTGTGGTGACAATACGGTTACACTAGGAAAGTGGGCTTACATGAGGGGAGCGTGGAGGCGGTGCGGCTACACAAGGGGACTGTGATGGAACCCCTAACAATAATCTGTGCCGTGTCATTTCCATAAATGTCATAGAAGGTAATGAAAATGAAGTGAACAGTTTAGCATACAGTAATTCCCCTTTCACATGGGCCAAAACTCTCACTTACCCAAAGTAAGCTCTGTTAGACTACACATGTGATACTGGACAATGCGCCCATCTCCTCAGCCCTAGTTGGCCTGTGGTTCACATTCCTATGTGGGTCAGAAGCGGTGTTGTGTCTCCTTAAGGAGAGCACCCAAAAAGTATGTGGAGACACCCATGGGGTAAATGGGTCAGGGGATGGTATAGTCACTACCCAAGCACTGCACACAGAAGAGGGGTTTGAGAACCTAAAAAATGAGTAAGAAAACTTATAAGGTGATGCTAGCTCCTCTGGGATATCTATGCAAATAAGGATAAGAAAATACCTCTATAGCGCCATCTATTGGATGCAGCATTCCTTCAAATCCAAGTGATTTATCACAAGCCTTAACAATGATTGGGAATATTAAACCAAGCCAGGAAGCCATGCACAGACAGACTGTTTCATGGTGATTGCCCCTCCTCAGTGTGCAGCAGGCGTCTGGCTTAGGGTGCATTCACACGAACGTATATCGGCTCGGTTTTCACGCCGAGCCGATATACGTCGTCCTCATCTGCGGGGGGGGGGGGGGGGGGGCTGGAAGAGCCAGGAGCGAGAACTGAGCTCCCACCTCCTCTCTGCCTCCTCTCCACCCCCTCTCCGCCCCTCTGCCATGCTGTCCATTGGTTTCTACAGTAACATAACAGCGCCCTCTATTGGTTTTACAGAAACGTGCTGCACCTCCTATTGGATTTACCCAAATTACAGCACCATAGAGATTAGCGGGTCACCTCCCATTTCTCCATCTTTTTGCCCTAATTTTCTCTAGGGTGGTTTCAAACCGGCGGGAAAGTCGCGCCAATTTTACCCGATGCGTTGGTTATTGAAAAATAAAAAGCAGATTCCGCAGCCAATGCTGAGGTAAAATGACAGCTGTGCTGTGATTGGTTGCTATTTTTTATACTGTTAAGGTAACATGAAAGCTGTGCTGTGATTGGTTGCTATATATTATACTGCTGAGGCAACATGAAAGCTGTGCTGTGATTGGTTGATACTTCTTATACTACTCAGGTTACATGAAAGCTGTGCTGCGATTGGTTGCTATATATTATACTGGGAAGATCCTAGCAATACTGAGAATAAAGAAAATAAAACACATCATAGGCTGAAGAAATTATACACACGGCATGTCTTTTCTTCAGCCTTACATGACTATATATCTATATATGTATACATCCATATATTTGGGTAGAAATCCATAAAAATATATATCGATATATATGTATTTCTATATATTTATATAGATATTTATCTATACACAGAGACAGATAGATAGATAGATAGATAGATAGATAGATAGATAGATAGATAGATAGATAGATAGATAGATAGATAGATAGATAGATAGATAGACTGTATGCAATAACCCTGGATGTCTGACAGTTGAAGCTGACTGGTGATGTCAGTAAGGCTCTATTATGACACGTACAGCTTGGAACCATAAATACTCATGTACGGCTGCCATTTACAGCCAGTCTCCATTGGAGATGGAAGTGGGCAGAAATGTACTGGCCCATCTTCCTATTCTGACTCAATAACATGGCTGTAAGCGTATCGGCTGAAGTAACTTCTCTTGTAGTTATGAACCAGTACTCACAGAAGATATATGTTGTCAGACAGCATCCAACTCCACTGCAGAGGCATGGGAGAAGATTCCAGGGTTTATTCAGGTAGAAATCTTGTATAATGCACATTCAGCAGTAGGTAAAAAGAATGATGATTAGCCAAAGCACAGAGTAGAGACCTAGCACATAGGCTATAGACAGGAAACTCCCTAGCAGGAGGAAGGGGAGGAGTTATGCAATACAGGGGGTACAGAGAACCAGAAGGGACAAACTAAAGAAGGCAAACACTTGCAGATACAGTACAGGTTATACATGTCAATGAATAGAGTCAGGTAGATGAGACATGACACTTCCCAAGACGCCACAGCAGCCGGACAAATTGTATGTTCGACAGAATGGCTGTTTTATTCAGCCCATAAGGGTGACTACCCACTACAGTTTTTTTTTTCACTGCGAAATTCGCAGCAGTTTTTTTTCTGCAGGGGTCTATGGGACTTGTAATGTTAAAATCGCAATCGCGCAAAATCGCGATTTTAACTGGAAGCAAAACAACAACACACACACCCTACGTCTGTATGCTCCACGTATTCG
This sequence comes from Eleutherodactylus coqui, assembly GCF_035609145.1. Taxonomy (NCBI): domain Eukaryota; kingdom Metazoa; phylum Chordata; class Amphibia; order Anura; family Eleutherodactylidae; genus Eleutherodactylus; species Eleutherodactylus coqui. The sequence goes on along the minus strand of NW_027101742.1, from coordinate 24,124 downwards.
GGTCATGGGCGTATGTACAGTGGGTGCGGTCGCACCTGGGACCCGGAGCCCTAGGGGGCCCATAAAGTCTCTCTTTCCCACATTGTAAACCAATGCTATCAATGAAGCTTTATAGTTGGGGGCCCAGTTCCAGACTTCGTACTGGAGCCCCACAGCTTCAAGTTACACCTCCGTATTAGGATAATGCTAGGCCATTCCAACCAGCCTGTGTGAGTGACCTACAGTCGCTGCTAGTTCAAAAGCGGCAAGCATGCAGGCTGGCCCCTGATGCGTGCTTCAGAGCCAACGCTTATAGATGGAGCGACATTCGGGGAGCAAAGAACTCCAATGAACGGATGTCTACTTTAAAAGGATGTATTGCTTTATTCAATGCCTAGACACAGCAACAGTTCAACGGCTCGATAAAGACCGCAGTCAATAAAGGAAATAAAGAAATGTGTCTGTTTAATGTAAACTTGCATGGGAAACGTTTGCGAGCCACTGACTGACTGAATGCTGCTGGTGCCGCTGCTGCATGTCTGAAACGTGGTCTGACGTTACATGCACCACCAGGAATAAGGCCTTGCCTATAAGCATTCCCCAGCTGGCAAAAACGGAACATCCCTGCCTATTCCTCACCGTGGAAGGACAGAACCTACCTTTTAAAAAAAAAAAAAAAATAGGCCACAGCGGCAGCCAACTGGATTTTGGTAGGCCGCTGTCTCCCCCTTGTGTGCTGCATTCAAAATGCACTCTGCTAAAAATAAAAAGGATCCAGTTCTGTGGCTTCTCGGAGGAGATAGGGGTTCCCCACCTCCCGTCTCCGAGCTGCAGCGGAGACTGACTAACATGGCTGCCAAGTCTGGTATTTATACTTCTAAATTGATGACATCACAATGCAGTGACATCAGCCTGCCAGACACCTGGCTCATTTGCATACAGTGTGTATGTATGTATGTATGTATGAATGAATCTATCTATTTATTTATTAATTATGTAGATTATAGATATAGATTATATCTGAATTATAGATTTTGTGCATATAGATAAAAGATAGATTTTAGATGAGATATATATATATATATATATCTACATACATACACAAACACATATAGCTGTATTATGTATATATGTAGATTCTATAATGTATGTTGATTATATAATAGATCTATTGATTGATAGATAGATAGATAATCCATAGATCTATTATATAATTAATATAGATGATAGAATCTACATAGATATAAATAATCTAAAATCTATCATCTGGATATAATGTATGTCTATAATCTACACTATCTATCTATCGCTATACAAATAGCAAGATTTATTTCTCTATATAATCTATAGTTATGGATGGATGGATGGATGGATGGATGGATTTATTTATGTATGGCGGGAAAAATAAAAAAAAAGGCCTGCTGTACATTTAAACTTCTTCAGATGACCATGCTGATCTATTCTTATTCTTACTAAGGTCTACTAATGCCAGCCCAGGGGAAGCCAATAAAGCCCTATGGGGTCGAAGCCAATTTTCCTCATTTTTGGGAAAAAGTTTCCGTCCGTCCCCACTCGAAATGCGTCCACCAAAAGAGATCTCTCAAAACGACCGACGGACGCACCTTCAGAGGCAAACTAGTGCTTGCTTCTAGTGTCATCGCGTGCTTAACCATCCTGCGTAGGGAGGTGACGAGTCCTGCAGGCTCTGCAAGCCTAGGATGCGTGAGCGCGGTGCAAGAGGAAGGACTGAGGAGGATGTGAGGGGGCGCGGTTGAGAAAGCGTTGGGTGGGGCTATGCAAAGGTCTTCCAGCTCCCTCAGTGCATTGTGGGTGCGCCCGGAGTGCTGCCTGAGCGTGTTGCATCTGATACGTCCCCTATCTGGGGATCATATATTAAAGGGAGCATAGGTGCAGCACGTTTCTGTAAAACTAATAGAGGGCGCTGCAATGTTACTGTAGAAACCAATGGACAGCATGGCAGGTAGCTATACATAGATTTTAATGACGACGACTGCCAAGGCTAAAGCCCGTGTATATTCCATAGACTATAGCTATCTCCAGGATAGCTGCATGCGCAGTCGCGCCATTGTCTCGCACGGCTGCTTTCATTCCGCGCTTCCTGAGAAGGCAATGTACGCATACGTCACTAGTGACGTATGTGTACATTGACCTGAAGGAAGCGGAAGGTAGCGCAATGTACGCTTTTTGACCGGATGGAGGAAAATCAGGTTGCTGGAGGTCACGTGACCGAAGTGACAAGCGGCTCCAGGAGAAGATTTGGGATAAGAAGAAGAGGTAAGCAGGCTGCCTGGGGAGCAATAGGTAAGTATATATTTTTTTGTTTTTAATGACAGAACCCCTTTAAGGCTCTATTATGACACTTTTCGAACCGTGGTATGGTTACATGTGGGGAGTGTGGTGACAATACGGTTACACTAGGAAAGTGGGCTTACATGAGGGGAGCGTGGAGGCGGTGCGGCTACACAAGGGGACTGTGATGGAACCCCTAACAATAATCTGTGCCGTGTCATTTCCATAAATGTCATAGAAGGTAATGAAAATGAAGTGAACAGTTTAGCATACAGTAATTCCCCTTTCACATGGGCCAAAACTCTCACTTACCCAAAGTAAGCTCTGTTAGACTACACATGTGATACTGGACAATGCGCCCATCTCCTCAGCCCTAGTTGGCCTGTGGTTCACATTCCTATGTGGGTCAGAAGCGGTGTTGTGTCTCCTTAAGGAGAGCACCCAAAAAGTATGTGGAGACACCCATGGGGTAAATGGGTCAGGGGATGGTATAGTCACTACCCAAGCACTGCACACAGAAGAGGGGTTTGAGAACCTAAAAAATGAGTAAGAAAACTTATAAGGTGATGCTAGCTCCTCTGGGATATCTATGCAAATAAGGATAAGAAAATACCTCTATAGCGCCATCTATTGGATGCAGCATTCCTTCAAATCCAAGTGATTTATCACAAGCCTTAACAATGATTGGGAATATTAAACCAAGCCAGGAAGCCATGCACAGACAGACTGTTTCATGGTGATTGCCCCTCCTCAGTGTGCAGCAGGCGTCTGGCTTAGGGTGCATTCACACGAACGTATATCGGCTCGGTTTTCACGCCGAGCCGATATACGTCGTCCTCATCTGCGGGGGGGGGGGGGGGGGGGGGGGCTGGAAGAGCCAGGAGCGAGAACTGAGCTCCCACCTCCTCTCTGCCTCCTCTCCACCCCCTCTCCGCCCCTCTGCCATGCTGTCCATTGGTTTCTACAGTAACATAACAGCGCCCTCTATTGGTTTTACAGAAACGTGCTGCACCTCCTATTGGATTTACCCAAATTACAGCACCATAGAGATTAGCGGGTCACCTCCCATTTCTCCATCTTTTTGCCCTAATTTTCTCTAGGGTGGTTTCAAACCGGCGGGAAAGTCGCGCCAATTTTACCCGATGCGTTGGTTATTGAAAAATAAAAAGCAGATTCCGCAGCCAATGCTGAGGTAAAATGACAGCTGTGCTGTGATTGGTTGCTATTTTTTATACTGTTAAGGTAACATGAAAGCTGTGCTGTGATTGGTTGCTATATATTATACTGCTGAGGCAACATGAAAGCTGTGCTGTGATTGGTTGATACTTCTTATACTACTCAGGTTACATGAAAGCTGTGCTGCGATTGGTTGCTATATATTATACTGGGAAGATCCTAGCAATACTGAGAATAAAGAAAATAAAACACATCATAGGCTGAAGAAATTATACACACGGCATGTCTTTTCTTCAGCCTTACATGACTATATATCTATATATGTATACATCCATATATTTGGGTAGAAATCCATAAAAATATATATCGATATATATGTATTTCTATATATTTATATAGATATTTATCTATACACAGAGACAGATAGATAGATAGATAGATAGATAGATAGATAGATAGATAGATAGATAGATAGATAGATAGATAGATAGATAGATAGACTGTATGCAATAACCCTGGATGTCTGACAGTTGAAGCTGACTGGTGATGTCAGTAAGGCTCTATTATGACACGTACAGCTTGGAACCATAAATACTCATGTACGGCTGCCATTTACAGCCAGTCTCCATTGGAGATGGAAGTGGGCAGAAATGTACTGGCCCATCTTCCTATTCTGACTCAATAACATGGCTGTAAGCGTATCGGCTGAAGTAACTTCTCTTGTAGTTATGAACCAGTACTCACAGAAGATATATGTTGTCAGACAGCATCCAACTCCACTGCAGAGGCATGGGAGAAGATTCCAGGGTTTATTCAGGTAGAAATCTTGTATAATGCACATTCAGCAGTAGGTAAAAAGAATGATGATTAGCCAAAGCACAGAGTAGAGACCTAGCACATAGGCTATAGACAGGAAACTCCCTAGCAGGAGGAAGGGGAGGAGTTATGCAATACAGGGGGTACAGAGAACCAGAAGGGACAAACTAAAGAAGGCAAACACTTGCAGATACAGTACAGGTTATACATGTCAATGAATAGAGTCAGGTAGATGAGACATGACACTTCCCAAGACGCCACAGCAGCCGGACAAATTGTATGTTCGACAGAATGGCTGTTTTATTCAGCCCATAAGGGTGACTACCCACTACAGTTTTTTTTTTCACTGCGAAATTCGCAGCAGTTTTTTTTCTGCAGGGGTCTATGGGACTTGTAATGTTAAAATCGCAATCGCGCAAAATCGCGATTTTAACTGGAAGCAAAACAACAACACACACACCCTACGTCTGTATGCTCCACGTATTCGGGTCATGGGCGTATGTACAGTGGGTGCGGTCGCACCTGGGACCCGGAGCCCTAGGGGGCCCATAAAGTCTCTCTTTCCCACATTGTAAACCAATGCTATCAATGAAGCTTTATAGTTGGGGGCCCAGTTCCAGACTTCGTACTGGAGCCCCACAGCTTCAAGTTACACCTCCGTATTAGGATAATGCTAGGCCATTCCAACCAGCCTGTGTGAGTGACCTACAGTCGCTGCTAGTTCAAAAGCGGCAAGCATGCAGGCTGGCCCCTGATGCGTGCTTCAGAGCCAACGCTTATAGATGGAGCGACATTCGGGGAGCAAAGAACTCCAATGAACGGATGTCTACTTTAAAAGGATGTATTGCTTTATTCAATGCCTAGACACAGCAACAGTTCAACGGCTCGATAAAGACCGCAGTCAATAAAGGAAATAAAGAAATGTGTCTGTTTAATGTAAACTTGCATGGGAAACGTTTGCGAGCCACTGACTGACTGAATGCTGCTGGTGCCGCTGCTGCATGTCTGAAACGTGGTCTGACGTTACATGCACCACCAGGAATAAGGCCTTGCCTATAAGCATTCCCCAGCTGGCAAAAACGGAACATCCCTGCCTATTCCTCACCGTGGAAGGACAGAACCTACCTTTTAAAAAAAAAAAAAAAATAGGCCACAGCGGCAGCCAACTGGATTTTGGTAGGCCGCTGTCTCCCCCTTGTGTGCTGCATTCAAAATGCACTCTGCTAAAAATAAAAAGGATCCAGTTCTGTGGCTTCTCGGAGGAGATAGGGGTTCCCCACCTCCCGTCTCCGAGCTGCAGCGGAGACTGACTAACATGGCTGCCAAGTCTGGTATTTATACTTCTAAATTGATGACATCACAATGCAGTGACATCAGCCTGCCAGACACCTGGCTCATTTGCATACAGTGTGTATGTATGTATGTATGTATGAATGAATCTATCTATTTATTTATTAATTATGTAGATTATAGATATAGATTATATCTGAATTATAGATTTTGTGCATATAGATAAAAGATAGATTTTAGATGAGATATATATATATATATATATATATCTACATACATACACAAACACATATAGCTGTATTATGTATATATGTAGATTCTATAATGTATGTTGATTATATAATAGATCTATTGATTGATAGATAGATAGATAATCCATAGATCTATTATATAATTAATATAGATGATAGAATCTACATAGATATAAATAATCTAAAATCTATCATCTGGATATAATGTATGTCTATAATCTACACTATCTATCTATCGCTATACAAATAGCAAGATTTATTTCTCTATATAATCTATAGTTATGGATGGATGGATGGATGGATGGATGGATTTATTTATGTATGGCGGGAAAAATAAAAAAAAAGGCCTGCTGTACATTTAAACTTCTTCAGATGACCATGCTGATCTATTCTTATTCTTACTAAGGTCTACTAATGCCAGCCCAGGGGAAGCCAATAAAGCCCTATGGGGTCGAAGCCAATTTTCCTCATTTTTGGGAAAAAGTTTCCGTCCGTCCCCACTCGAAATGCGTCCACCAAAAGAGATCTCTCAAAACGACCGACGGACGCACCTTCAGAGGCAAACTAGTGCTTGCTTCTAGTGTCATCGCGTGCTTAACCATCCTGCGTAGGGAGGTGACGAGTCCTGCAGGCTCTGCAAGCCTAGGATGCGTGAGCGCGGTGCAAGAGGAAGGACTGAGGAGGATGTGAGGGGGCGCGGTTGAGAAAGCGTTGGGTGGGGCTATGCAAAGGTCTTCCAGCTCCCTCAGTGCATTGTGGGTGCGCCCGGAGTGCTGCCTGAGCGTGTTGCATCTGATACGTCCCCTATCTGGGGATCATATATTAAAGGGAGCATAGGTGCAGCACGTTTCTGTAAAACTAATAGAGGGCGCTGCAATGTTACTGTAGAAACCAATGGACAGCATGGCAGGTAGCTATACATAGATTTTAATGACGACGACTGCCAAGGCTAAAGCCCGTGTATATTCCATAGACTATAGCTATCTCCAGGATAGCTGCATGCGCAGTCGCGCCATTGTCTCGCACGGCTGCTTTCATTCCGCGCTTCCTGAGAAGGCAATGTACGCATACGTCACTAGTGACGTATGTGTACATTGACCTGAAGGAAGCGGAAGGTAGCGCAATGTACGCTTTTTGACCGGATGGAGGAAAATCAGGTTGCTGGAGGTCACGTGACCGAAGTGACAAGCGGCTCCAGGAGAAGATTTGGGATAAGAAGAAGAGGTAAGCAGGCTGCCTGGGGAGCAATAGGTAAGTATATATTTTTTTGTTTTTAATGACAGAACCCCTTTAAGGCTCTATTATGACACTTTTCGAACCGTGGTATGGTTACATGTGGGGAGTGTGGTGACAATACGGTTACACTAGGAAAGTGGGCTTACATGAGGGGAGCGTGGAGGCGGTGCGGCTACACAAGGGGACTGTGATGGAACCCCTAACAATAATCTGTGCCGTGTCATTTCCATAAATGTCATAGAAGGTAATGAAAATGAAGTGAACAGTTTAGCATACAGTAATTCCCCTTTCACATGGGCCAAAACTCTCACTTACCCAAAGTAAGCTCTGTTAGACTACACATGTGATACTGGACAATGCGCCCATCTCCTCAGCCCTAGTTGGCCTGTGGTTCACATTCCTATGTGGGTCAGAAGCGGTGTTGTGTCTCCTTAAGGAGAGCACCCAAAAAGTATGTGGAGACACCCATGGGGTAAATGGGTCAGGGGATGGTATAGTCACTACCCAAGCACTGCACACAGAAGAGGGGTTTGAGAACCTAAAAAATGAGTAAGAAAACTTATAAGGTGATGCTAGCTCCTCTGGGATATCTATGCAAATAAGGATAAGAAAATACCTCTATAGCGCCATCTATTGGATGCAGCATTCCTTCAAATCCAAGTGATTTATCACAAGCCTTAACAATGATTGGGAATATTAAACCAAGCCAGGAAGCCATGCACAGACAGACTGTTTCATGGTGATTGCCCCTCCTCAGTGTGCAGCAGGCGTCTGGCTTAGGGTGCATTCACACGAACGTATATCGGCTCGGTTTTCACGCCGAGCCGATATACGTCGTCCTCATCTGCGGGGGGGGGGGGGGGGGGGGGGGCTGGAAGAGCCAGGAGCGAGAACTGAGCTCCCACCTCCTCTCTGCCTCCTCTCCACCCCCTCTCCGCCCCTCTGCCATGCTGTCCATTGGTTTCTACAGTAACATAACAGCGCCCTCTATTGGTTTTACAGAAACGTGCTGCACCTCCTATTGGATTTACCCAAATTACAGCACCATAGAGATTAGCGGGTCACCTCCCATTTCTCCATCTTTTTGCCCTAATTTTCTCTAGGGTGGTTTCAAACCGGCGGGAAAGTCGCGCCAATTTTACCCGATGCGTTGGTTATTGAAAAATAAAAAGCAGATTCCGCAGCCAATGCTGAGGTAAAATGACAGCTGTGCTGTGATTGGTTGCTATTTTTTATACTGTTAAGGTAACATGAAAGCTGTGCTGTGATTGGTTGCTATATATTATACTGCTGAGGCAACATGAAAGCTGTGCTGTGATTGGTTGATACTTCTTATACTACTCAGGTTACATGAAAGCTGTGCTGCGATTGGTTGCTATATATTATACTGGGAAGATCCTAGCAATACTGAGAATAAAGAAAATAAAACACATCATAGGCTGAAGAAATTATACACACGGCATGTCTTTTCTTCAGCCTTACATGACTATATATCTATATATGTATACATCCATATATTTGGGTAGAAATCCATAAAAATATATATCGATATATATGTATTTCTATATATTTATATAGATATTTATCTATACACAGAGACAGATAGATAGATAGATAGATAGATAGATAGATAGATAGATAGATAGATAGATAGATAGATAGATAGATAGATAGATAGATAGACTGTATGCAATAACCCTGGATGTCTGACAGTTGAAGCTGACTGGTGATGTCAGTAAGGCTCTATTATGACACGTACAGCTTGGAACCATAAATACTCATGTACGGCTGCCATTTACAGCCAGTCTCCATTGGAGATGGAAGTGGGCAGAAATGTACTGGCCCATCTTCCTATTCTGACTCAATAACATGGCTGTAAGCGTATCGGCTGAAGTAACTTCTCTTGTAGTTATGAACCAGTACTCACAGAAGATATATGTTGTCAGACAGCATCCAACTCCACTGCAGAGGCATGGGAGAAGATTCCAGGGTTTATTCAGGTAGAAATCTTGTATAATGCACATTCAGCAGTAGGTAAAAAGAATGATGATTAGCCAAAGCACAGAGTAGAGACCTAGCACATAGGCTATAGACAGGAAACTCCCTAGCAGGAGGAAGGGGAGGAGTTATGCAATACAGGGGGTACAGAGAACCAGAAGGGACAAACTAAAGAAGGCAAACACTTGCAGATACAGTACAGGTTATACATGTCAATGAATAGAGTCAGGTAGATGAGACATGACACTTCCCAAGACGCCACAGCAGCCGGACAAATTGTATGTTCGACAGAATGGCTGTTTTATTCAGCCCATAAGGGTGACTACCCACTACAGTTTTTTTTTTCACTGCGAAATTCGCAGCAGTTTTTTTTCTGCAGGGGTCTATGGGACTTGTAATGTTAAAATCGCAATCGCGCAAAATCGCGATTTTAACTGGAAGCAAAACAACAACACACACACCCTACGTCTGTATGCTCCACGTATTCGGGTCATGGGCGTATGTACAGTGGGTGCGGTCGCACCTGGGACCCGGAGCCCTAGGGGGCCCATAAAGTCTCTCTTTCCCACATTGTAAACCAATGCTATCAATGAAGCTTTATAGTTGGGGGCCCAGTTCCAGACTTCGTACTGGAGCCCCACAGCTTCAAGTTACACCTCCGTATTAGGATAATGCTAGGCCATTCCAACCAGCCTGTGTGAGTGACCTACAGTCGCTGCTAGTTCAAAAGCGGCAAGCATGCAGGCTGGCCCCTGATGCGTGCTTCAGAGCCAACGCTTATAGATGGAGCGACATTCGGGGAGCAAAGAACTCCAATGAACGGATGTCTACTTTAAAAGGATGTATTGCTTTATTCAATGCCTAGACACAGCAACAGTTCAACGGCTCGATAAAGACCGCAGTCAATAAAGGAAATAAAGAAATGTGTCTGTTTAATGTAAACTTGCATGGGAAACGTTTGCGAGCCACTGACTGACTGAATGCTGCTGGTGCCGCTGCTGCATGTCTGAAACGTGGTCTGACGTTACATGCACCACCAGGAATAAGGCCTTGCCTATAAGCATTCCCCAGCTGGCAAAAACGGAACATCCCTGCCTATTCCTCACCGTGGAAGGACAGAACCTACCTTTTAAAAAAAAAAAAAAATAGGCCACAGCGGCAGCCAACTGGATTTTGGTAGGCCGCTGTCTCCCCCTTGTGTGCTGCATTCAAAATGCACTCTGCTAAAAATAAAAAGGATCCAGTTCTGTGGCTTCTCGGAGGAGATAGGGGTTCCCCACCTCCCGTCTCCGAGCTGCAGCGGAGACTGACTAACATGGCTGCCAAGTCTGGTATTTATACTTCTAAATTGATGACATCACAATGCAGTGACATCAGCCTGCCAGACACCTGGCTCATTTGCATACAGTGTGTATGTATGTATGTATGTATGAATGAATCTATCTATTTATTTATTAATTATGTAGATTATAGATATAGATTATATCTGAATTATAGATTTTGTGCATATAGATAAAAGATAGATTTTAGATGAGATATATATATATATATATATATATCTACATACATACACAAACACATATAGCTGTATTATGTATATATGTAGATTCTATAATGTATGTTGATTATATAATAGATCTATTGATTGATAGATAGATAGATAATCCATAGATCTATTATATAATTAATATAGATGATAGAATCTACATAGATATAAATAATCTAAAATCTATCATCTGGATATAATGTATGTCTATAATCTACACTATCTATCTATCGCTATACAAATAGCAAGATTTATTTCTCTATATAATCTATAGTTATGGATGGATGGATGGATGGATGGATGGATTTATTTATGTATGGCGGGAAAAATAAAAAAAAAGGCCTGCTGTACATTTAAACTTCTTCAGATGACCATGCTGATCTATTCTTATTCTTACTAAGGTCTACTAATGCCAGCCCAGGGGAAGCCAATAAAGCCCTATGGGGTCGAAGCCAATTTTCCTCATTTTTGGGAAAAAGTTTCCGTCCGTCCCCACTCGAAATGCGTCCACCAAAAGAGATCTCTCAAAACGACCGACGGACGCACCTTCAGAGGCAAACTAGTGCTTGCTTCTAGTGTCATCGCGTGCTTAACCATCCTGCGTAGGGAGGTGACGAGTCCTGCAGGCTCTGCAAGCCTAGGATGCGTGAGCGCGGTGCAAGAGGAAGGACTGAGGAGGATGTGAGGGGGCGCGGTTGAGAAAGCGTTGGGTGGGGCTATGCAAAGGTCTTCCAGCTCCCTCAGTGCATTGTGGGTGCGCCCGGAGTGCTGCCTGAGCGTGTTGCATCTGATACGTCCCCTATCTGGGGATCATATATTAAAGGGAGCATAGGTGCAGCACGTTTCTGTAAAACTAATAGAGGGCGCTGCAATGTTACTGTAGAAACCAATGGACAGCATGGCAGGTAGCTATACATAGATTTTAATGACGACGACTGCCAAGGCTAAAGCCCGTGTATATTCCATAGACTATAGCTATCTCCAGGATAGCTGCATGCGCAGTCGCGCCATTGTCTCGCACGGCTGCTTTCATTCCGCGCTTCCTGAGAAGGCAATGTACGCATACGTCACTAGTGACGTATGTGTACATTGACCTGAAGGAAGCGGAAGGTAGCGCAATGTACGCTTTTTGACCGGATGGAGGAAAATCAGGTTGCTGGAGGTCACGTGACCGAAGTGACAAGCGGCTCCAGGAGAAGATTTGGGATAAGAAGAAGAGGTAAGCAGGCTGCCTGGGGAGCAATAGGTAAGTATATATTTTTTTGTTTTTAATGACAGAACCCCTTTAAGGCTCTATTATGACACTTTTCGAACCGTGGTATGGTTACATGTGGGGAGTGTGGTGACAATACGGTTACACTAGGAAAGTGGGCTTACATGAGGGGAGCGTGGAGGCGGTGCGGCTACACAAGGGGACTGTGATGGAACCCCTAACAATAATCTGTGCCGTGTCATTTCCATAAATGTCATAGAAGGTAATGAAAATGAAGTGAACAGTTTAGCATACAGTAATTCCCCTTTCACATGGGCCAAAACTCTCACTTACCCAAAGTAAGCTCTGTTAGACTACACATGTGATACTGGACAATGCGCCCATCTCCTCAGCCCTAGTTGGCCTGTGGTTCACATTCCTATGTGGGTCAGAAGCGGTGTTGTGTCTCCTTAAGGAGAGCACCCAAAAAGTATGTGGAGACACCCATGGGGTAAATGGGTCAGGGGATGGTATAGTCACTACCCAAGCACTGCACACAGAAGAGGGGTTTGAGAACCTAAAAAATGAGTAAGAAAACTTATAAGGTGATGCTAGCTCCTCTGGGATATCTATGCAAATAAGGATAAGAAAATACCTCTATAGCGCCATCTATTGGATGCAGCATTCCTTCAAATCCAAGTGATTTATCACAAGCCTTAACAATGATTGGGAATATTAAACCAAGCCAGGAAGCCATGCACAGACAGACTGTTTCATGGTGATTGCCCCTCCTCAGTGTGCAGCAGGCGTCTGGCTTAGGGTGCATTCACACGAACGTATATCGGCTCGGTTTTCACGCCGAGCCGATATACGTCGTCCTCATCTGCGGGGGGGGGGGGGGGGGGGGGCTGGAAGAGCCAGGAGCGAGAACTGAGCTCCCACCTCCTCTCTGCCTCCTCTCCACCCCCTCTCCGCCCCTCTGCCATGCTGTCCATTGGTTTCTACAGTAACATAACAGCGCCCTCTATTGGTTTTACAGAAACGTGCTGCACCTCCTATTGGATTTACCCAAATTACAGCACCATAGAGATTAGCGGGTCACCTCCCATTTCTCCATCTTTTTGCCCTAATTTTCTCTAGGGTGGTTTCAAACCGGCGGGAAAGTCGCGCCAATTTTACCCGATGCGTTGGTTATTGAAAAATAAAAAGCAGATTCCGCAGCCAATGCTGAGGTAAAATGACAGCTGTGCTGTGATTGGTTGCTATTTTTTATACTGTTAAGGTAACATGAAAGCTGTGCTGTGATTGGTTGCTATATATTATACTGCTGAGGCAACATGAAAGCTGTGCTGTGATTGGTTGATACTTCTTATACTACTCAGGTTACATGAAAGCTGTGCTGCGATTGGTTGCTATATATTATACTGGGAAGATCCTAGCAATACTGAGAATAAAGAAAATAAAACACATCATAGGCTGAAGAAATTATACACACGGCATGTCTTTTCTTCAGCCTTACATGACTATATATCTATATATGTATACATCCATATATTTGGGTAGAAATCCATAAAAATATATATCGATATATATGTATTTCTATATATTTATATAGATATTTATCTATACACAGAGACAGATAGATAGATAGATAGATAGATAGATAGATAGATAGATAGATAGATAGATAGATAGATAGATAGACTGTATGCAATAACCCTGGATGTCTGACAGTTGAAGCTGACTGGTGATGTCAGTAAGGCTCTATTATGACACGTACAGCTTGGAACCATAAATACTCATGTACGGCTGCCATTTACAGCCAGTCTCCATTGGAGATGGAAGTGGGCAGAAATGTACTGGCCCATCTTCCTATTCTGACTCAATAACATGGCTGTAAGCGTATCGGCTGAAGTAACTTCTCTTGTAGTTATGAACCAGTACTCACAGAAGATATATGTTGTCAGACAGCATCCAACTCCACTGCAGAGGCATGGGAGAAGATTCCAGGGTTTATTCAGGTAGAAATCTTGTATAATGCACATTCAGCAGTAGGTAAAAAGAATGATGATTAGCCAAAGCACAGAGTAGAGACCTAGCACATAGGCTATAGACAGGAAACTCCCTAGCAGGAGGAAGGGGAGGAGTTATGCAATACAGGGGGTACAGAGAACCAGAAGGGACAAACTAAAGAAGGCAAACACTTGCAGATACAGTACAGGTTATACATGTCAATGAATAGAGTCAGGTAGATGAGACATGACACTTCCCAAGACGCCACAGCAGCCGGACAAATTGTATGTTCGACAGAATGGCTGTTTTATTCAGCCCATAAGGGTGACTACCCACTACAGTTTTTTTTTTCACTGCGAAATTCGCAGCAGTTTTTTTTCTGCAGGGGTCTATGGGACTTGTAATGTTAAAATCGCAATCGCGCAAAATCGCGATTTTAACTGGAAGCAAAACAACAACACACACACCCTACGTCTGTATGCTCCACGTATTCGGGTCATGGGCGTATGTACAGTGGGTGCGGTCGCACCTGGGACCCGGAGCCCTAGGGGGCCCATAAAGTCTCTCTTTCCCACATTGTAAACCAATGCTATCAATGAAGCTTTATAGTTGGGGGCCCAGTTCCAGACTTCGTACTGGAGCCCCACAGCTTCAAGTTACACCTCCGTATTAGGATAATGCTAGGCCATTCCAACCAGCCTGTGTGAGTGACCTACAGTCGCTGCTAGTTCAAAAGCGGCAAGCATGCAGGCTGGCCCCTGATGCGTGCTTCAGAGCCAACGCTTATAGATGGAGCGACATTCGGGGAGCAAAGAACTCCAATGAACGGATGTCTACTTTAAAAGGATGTATTGCTTTATTCAATGCCTAGACACAGCAACAGTTCAACGGCTCGATAAAGACCGCAGTCAATAAAGGAAATAAAGAAATGTGTCTGTTTAATGTAAACTTGCATGGGAAACGTTTGCGAGCCACTGACTGACTGAATGCTGCTGGTGCCGCTGCTGCATGTCTGAAACGTGGTCTGACGTTACATGCACCACCAGGAATAAGGCCTTGCCTATAAGCATTCCCCAGCTGGCAAAAACGGAACATCCCTGCCTATTCCTCACCGTGGAAGGACAGAACCTACCTTTTTAAAAAAAAAAAAAATAGGCCACAGCGGCAGCCAACTGGATTTTGGTAGGCCGCTGTCTCCCCCTTGTGTGCTGCATTCAAAATGCACTCTGCTAAAAATAAAAAGGATCCAGTTCTGTGGCTTCTCGGAGGAGATAGGGGTTCCCCACCTCCCGTCTCCGAGCTGCAGCGGAGACTGACTAACATGGCTGCCAAGTCTGGTATTTATACTTCTAAATTGATGACATCACAATGCAGTGACATCAGCCTGCCAGACACCTGGCTCATTTGCATACAGTGTGTATGTATGTATGTATGTATGAATGAATCTATCTATTTATTTATTAATTATGTAGATTATAGATATAGATTATATCTGAATTATAGATTTTGTGCATATAGATAAAAGATAGATTTTAGATGAGATATATATATATATATATATATATCTACATACATACACAAACACATATAGCTGTATTATGTATATATGTAGATTCTATAATGTATGTTGATTATATAATAGATCTATTGATTGATAGATAGATAGATAATCCATAGATCTATTATATAATTAATATAGATGATAGAATCTACATAGATATAAATAATCTAAAATCTATCATCTGGATATAATGTATGTCTATAATCTACACTATCTATCTATCGCTATACAAATAGCAAGATTTATTTCTCTATATAATCTATAGTTATGGATGGATGGATGGATGGATGGATGGATTTATTTATGTATGGCGGGAAAAATAAAAAAAAAGGCCTGCTGTACATTTAAACTTCTTCAGATGACCATGCTGATCTATTCTTATTCTTACTAAGGTCTACTAATGCCAGCCCAGGGGAAGCCAATAAAGCCCTATGGGGTCGAAGCCAATTTTCCTCATTTTTGGGAAAAAGTTTCCGTCCGTCCCCACTCGAAATGCGTCCACCAAAAGAGATCTCTCAAAACGACCGACGGACGCACCTTCAGAGGCAAACTAGTGCTTGCTTCTAGTGTCATCGCGTGCTTAACCATCCTGCGTAGGGAGGTGACGAGTCCTGCAGGCTCTGCAAGCCTAGGATGCGTGAGCGCGGTGCAAGAGGAAGGACTGAGGAGGATGTGAGGGGGCGCGGTTGAGAAAGCGTTGGGTGGGGCTATGCAAAGGTCTTCCAGCTCCCTCAGTGCATTGTGGGTGCGCCCGGAGTGCTGCCTGAGCGTGTTGCATCTGATACGTCCCCTATCTGGGGATCATATATTAAAGGGAGCATAGGTGCAGCACGTTTCTGTAAAACTAATAGAGGGCGCTGCAATGTTACTGTAGAAACCAATGGACAGCATGGCAGGTAGCTATACATAGATTTTAATGACGACGACTGCCAAGGCTAAAGCCCGTGTATATTCCATAGACTATAGCTATCTCCAGGATAGCTGCATGCGCAGTCGCGCCATTGTCTCGCACGGCTGCTTTCATTCCGCGCTTCCTGAGAAGGCAATGTACGCATACGTCACTAGTGACGTATGTGTACATTGACCTGAAGGAAGCGGAAGGTAGCGCAATGTACGCTTTTTGACCGGATGGAGGAAAATCAGGTTGCTGGAGGTCACGTGACCGAAGTGACAAGCGGCTCCAGGAGAAGATTTGGGATAAGAAGAAGAGGTAAGCAGGCTGCCTGGGGAGCAATAGGTAAGTATATATTTTTTTGTTTTTAATGACAGAACCCCTTTAAGGCTCTATTATGACACTTTTCGAACCGTGGTATGGTTACATGTGGGGAGTGTGGTGACAATACGGTTACACTAGGAAAGTGGGCTTACATGAGGGGAGCGTGGAGGCGGTGCGGCTACACAAGGGGACTGTGATGGAACCCCTAACAATAATCTGTGCCGTGTCATTTCCATAAATGTCATAGAAGGTAATGAAAATGAAGTGAACAGTTTAGCATACAGTAATTCCCCTTTCACATGGGCCAAAACTCTCACTTACCCAAAGTAAGCTCTGTTAGACTACACATGTGATACTGGACAATGCGCCCATCTCCTCAGCCCTAGTTGGCCTGTGGTTCACATTCCTATGTGGGTCAGAAGCGGTGTTGTGTCTCCTTAAGGAGAGCACCCAAAAAGTATGTGGAGACACCCATGGGGTAAATGGGTCAGGGGATGGTATAGTCACTACCCAAGCACTGCACACAGAAGAGGGGTTTGAGAACCTAAAAAATGAGTAAGAAAACTTATAAGGTGATGCTAGCTCCTCTGGGATATCTATGCAAATAAGGATAAGAAAATACCTCTATAGCGCCATCTATTGGATGCAGCATTCCTTCAAATCCAAGTGATTTATCACAAGCCTTAACAATGATTGGGAATATTAAACCAAGCCAGGAAGCCATGCACAGACAGACTGTTTCATGGTGATTGCCCCTCCTCAGTGTGCAGCAGGCGTCTGGCTTAGGGTGCATTCACACGAACGTATATCGGCTCGGTTTTCACGCCGAGCCGATATACGTCGTCCTCATCTGCGGGGGGGGGGGGGGGGGGGGGGCTGGAAGAGCCAGGAGCGAGAACTGAGCTCCCACCTCCTCTCTGCCTCCTCTCCACCCCCTCTCCGCCCCTCTGCCATGCTGTCCATTGGTTTCTACAGTAACATAACAGCGCCCTCTATTGGTTTTACAGAAACGTGCTGCACCTCCTATTGGATTTACCCAAATTACAGCACCATAGAGATTAGCGGGTCACCTCCCATTTCTCCATCTTTTTGCCCTAATTTTCTCTAGGGTGGTTTCAAACCGGCGGGAAAGTCGCGCCAATTTTACCCGATGCGTTGGTTATTGAAAAATAAAAAGCAGATTCCGCAGCCAATGCTGAGGTAAAATGACAGCTGTGCTGTGATTGGTTGCTATTTTTTATACTGTTAAGGTAACATGAAAGCTGTGCTGTGATTGGTTGCTATATATTATACTGCTGAGGCAACATGAAAGCTGTGCTGTGATTGGTTGATACTTCTTATACTACTCAGGTTACATGAAAGCTGTGCTGCGATTGGTTGCTATATATTATACTGGGAAGATCCTAGCAATACTGAGAATAAAGAAAATAAAACACATCATAGGCTGAAGAAATTATACACACGGCATGTCTTTTCTTCAGCCTTACATGACTATATATCTATATATGTATACATCCATATATTTGGGTAGAAATCCATAAAAATATATATCGATATATATGTATTTCTATATATTTATATAGATATTTATCTATACACAGAGACAGATAGATAGATAGATACAGATAGATAGATAGATAGATAGATAGATAGATAGATAGATAGATAGATAGATAGATAGATAGATAGATAGATAGATAGACTGTATGCAATAACCCTGGATGTCTGACAGTTGAAGCTGACTGGTGATGTCAGTAAGGCTCTATTATGACACGTACAGCTTGGAACCATAAATACTCATGTACGGCTGCCATTTACAGCCAGTCTCCATTGGAGATGGAAGTGGGCAGAAATGTACTGGCCCATCTTCCTATTCTGACTCAATAACATGGCTGTAAGCGTATCGGCTGAAGTAACTTCTCTTGTAGTTATGAACCAGTACTCACAGAAGATATATGTTGTCAGACAGCATCCAACTCCACTGCAGAGGCATGGGAGAAGATTCCAGGGTTTATTCAGGTAGAAATCTTGTATAATGCACATTCAGCAGTAGGTAAAAAGAATGATGATTAGCCAAAGCACAGAGTAGAGACCTAGCACATAGGCTATAGACAGGAAACTCCCTAGCAGGAGGAAGGGGAGGAGTTATGCAATACAGGGGGTACAGAGAACCAGAAGGGACAAACTAAAGAAGGCAAACACTTGCAGATACAGTACAGGTTATACATGTCAATGAATAGAGTCAGGTAGATGAGACATGACACTTCCCAAGACGCCACAGCAGCCGGACAAATTGTATGTTCGACAGAATGGCTGTTTTATTCAGCCCATAAGGGTGACTACCCACTACAGTTTTTTTTTTCACTGCGAAATTCGCAGCAGTTTTTTTTCTGCAGGGGTCTATGGGACTTGTAATGTTAAAATCGCAATCGCGCAAAATCGCGATTTTAACTGGAAGCAAAACAACAACACACACACCCTACGTCTGTATGCTCCACGTATTCGGGTCATGGGCGTATGTACAGTGGGTGCGGTCGCACCTGGGACCCGGAGCCCTAGGGGGCCCATAAAGTCTCTCTTTCCCACATTGTAAACCAATGCTATCAATGAAGCTTTATAGTTGGGGGCCCAGTTCCAGACTTCGTACTGGAGCCCCACAGCTTCAAGTTACACCTCCGTATTAGGATAATGCTAGGCCATTCCAACCAGCCTGTGTGAGTGACCTACAGTCGCTGCTAGTTCAAAAGCGGCAAGCATGCAGGCTGGCCCCTGATGCGTGCTTCAGAGCCAACGCTTATAGATGGAGCGACATTCGGGGAGCAAAGAACTCCAATGAACGGATGTCTACTTTAAAAGGATGTATTGCTTTATTCAATGCCTAGACACAGCAACAGTTCAACGGCTCGATAAAGACCGCAGTCAATAAAGGAAATAAAGAAATGTGTCTGTTTAATGTAAACTTGCATGGGAAACGTTTGCGAGCCACTGACTGACTGAATGCTGCTGGTGCCGCTGCTGCATGTCTGAAACGTGGTCTGACGTTACATGCACCACCAGGAATAAGGCCTTGCCTATAAGCATTCCCCAGCTGGCAAAAACGGAACATCCCTGCCTATTCCTCACCGTGGAAGGACAGAACCTACCTTTTAAAAAAAAAAAAAAAATAGGCCACAGCGGCAGCCAACTGGATTTTGGTAGGCCGCTGTCTCCCCCTTGTGTGCTGCATTCAAAATGCACTCTGCTAAAAATAAAAAGGATCCAGTTCTGTGGCTTCTCGGAGGAGATAGGGGTTCCCCACCTCCCGTCTCCGAGCTGCAGCGGAGACTGACTAACATGGCTGCCAAGTCTGGTATTTATACTTCTAAATTGATGACATCACAATGCAGTGACATCAGCCTGCCAGACACCTGGCTCATTTGCATACAGTGTGTATGTATGTATGTATGTATGAATGAATCTATCTATTTATTTATTAATTATGTAGATTATAGATATAGATTATATCTGAATTATAGATTTTGTGCATATAGATAAAAGATAGATTTTAGATGAGATATATATATATATATATATCTACATACATACACAAACACATATAGCTGTATTATGTATATATGTAGATTCTATAATGTATGTTGATTATATAATAGATCTATTGATTGATAGATAGATAGATAATCCATAGATCTATTATATAATTAATATAGATGATAGAATCTACATAGATATAAATAATCTAAAATCTATCATCTGGATATAATGTATGTCTATAATCTACACTATCTATCTATCGCTATACAAATAGCAAGATTTATTTCTCTATATAATCTATAGTTATGGATGGATGGATGGATGGATGGATGGATGGATGGATTTATTTATGTATGGCGGGAAAAATAAAAAAAAAGGCCTGCTGTACATTTAAACTTCTTCAGATGACCATGCTGATCTATTCTTATTCTTACTAAGGTCTACTAATGCCAGCCCAGGGGAAGCCAATAAAGCCCTATGGGGTCGAAGCCAATTTTCCTCATTTTTGGGAAAAAGTTTCCGTCCGTCCCCACTCGAAATGCGTCCACCAAAAGAGATCTCTCAAAACGACCGACGGACGCACCTTCAGAGGCAAACTAGTGCTTGCTTCTAGTGTCATCGCGTGCTTAACCATCCTGCGTAGGGAGGTGACGAGTCCTGCAGGCTCTGCAAGCCTAGGATGCGTGAGCGCGGTGCAAGAGGAAGGACTGAGGAGGATGTGAGGGGGCGCGGTTGAGAAAGCGTTGGGTGGGGCTATGCAAAGGTCTTCCAGCTCCCTCAGTGCATTGTGGGTGCGCCCGGAGTGCTGCCTGAGCGTGTTGCATCTGATACGTCCCCTATCTGGGGATCATATATTAAAGGGAGCATAGGTGCAGCACGTTTCTGTAAAACTAATAGAGGGCGCTGCAATGTTACTGTAGAAACCAATGGACAGCATGGCAGGTAGCTATACATAGATTTTAATGACGACGACTGCCAAGGCTAAAGCCCGTGTATATTCCATAGACTATAGCTATCTCCAGGATAGCTGCATGCGCAGTCGCGCCATTGTCTCGCACGGCTGCTTTCATTCCGCGCTTCCTGAGAAGGCAATGTACGCATACGTCACTAGTGACGTATGCGTACATTGACCTGAAGGAAGCGGAAGGTAGCGCAATGTACGCTTTTTGACCGGATGGAGGAAAATCAGGTTGCTGGAGGTCACGTGACCGAAGTGACAAGCGGCTCCAGGAGAAGATTTGGGATAAGAAGAAGAGGTAAGCAGGCTGCCTGGGGAGCAATAGGTAAGTATATATTTTTTTGTTTTTAATGACAGAACCCCTTTAAGGCTCTATTATGACACTTTTCGAACCGTGGTATGGTTACATGTGGGGAGTGTGGTGACAATACGGTTACACTAGGAAAGTGGGCTTACATGAGGGGAGCGTGGAGGCGGTGCGGCTACACAAGGGGACTGTGATGGAACCCCTAACAATAATCTGTGCCGTGTCATTTCCATAAATGTCATAGAAGGTAATGAAAATGAAGTGAACAGTTTAGCATACAGTAATTCCCCTTTCACATGGGCCAAAACTCTCACTTACCCAAAGTAAGCTCTGTTAGACTACACATGTGATACTGGACAATGCGCCCATCTCCTCAGCCCTAGTTGGCCTGTGGTTCACATTCCTATGTGGGTCAGAAGCGGTGTTGTGTCTCCTTAAGGAGAGCACCCAAAAAGTATGTGGAGACACCCATGGGGTAAATGGGTCAGGGGATGGTATAGTCACTACCCAAGCACTGCACACAGAAGAGGGGTTTGAGAACCTAAAAAATGAGTAAGAAAACTTATAAGGTGATGCTAGCTCCTCTGGGATATCTATGCAAATAAGGATAAGAAAATACCTCTATAGCGCCATCTATTGGATGCAGCATTCCTTCAAATCCAAGTGATTTATCACAAGCCTTAACAATGATTGGGAATATTAAACCAAGCCAGGAAGCCATGCACAGACAGACTGTTTCATGGTGATTGCCCCTCCTCAGTGTGCAGCAGGCGTCTGGCTTAGGGTGCATTCACACGAACGTATATCGGCTCGGTTTTCACGCCGAGCCGATATACGTCGTCCTCATCTGCGGGGGGGGGGGGGGGGGGGCTGGAAGAGCCAGGAGCGAGAACTGAGCTCCCACCTCCTCTCTGCCTCCTCTCCACCCCCTCTCCGCCCCTCTGCCATGCTGTCCATTGGTTTCTACAGTAACATAACAGCGCCCTCTATTGGTTTTACAGAAACGTGCTGCACCTCCTATTGGATTTACCCAAATTACAGCACCATAGAGATTAGCGGGTCACCTCCCATTTCTCCATCTTTTTGCCCTAATTTTCTCTAGGGTGGTTTCAAACCGGCGGGAAAGTCGCGCCAATTTTACCCGATGCGTTGGTTATTGAAAAATAAAAAGCAGATTCCGCAGCCAATGCTGAGGTAAAATGACAGCTGTGCTGTGATTGGTTGCTATTTTTTATACTGTTAAGGTAACATGAAAGCTGTGCTGTGATTGGTTGCTATATATTATACTGCTGAGGCAACATGAAAGCTGTGCTGTGATTGGTTGATACTTCTTATACTACTCAGGTTACATGAAAGCTGTGCTGCGATTGGTTGCTATATATTATACTGGGAAGATCCTAGCAATACTGAGAATAAAGAAAATAAAACACATCATAGGCTGAAGAAATTATACACACGGCATGTCTTTTCTTCAGCCTTACATGACTATATATCTATATATGTATACATCCATATATTTGGGTAGAAATCCATAAAAATATATATCGATATATATGTATTTCTATATATTTATATAGATATTTATCTATACACAGAGACAGATAGATAGATAGATAGATAGATAGATAGATAGATAGATAGATAGATAGATAGATAGATAGATAGATAGATAGATAGATAGATAGACTGTATGCAATAACCCTGGATGTCTGACAGTTGAAGCTGACTGGTGATGTCAGTAAGGCTCTATTATGACACGTACAGCTTGGAACCATAAATACTCATGTACGGCTGCCATTTACAGCCAGTCTCCATTGGAGATGGAAGTGGGCAGAAATGTACTGGCCCATCTTCCTATTCTGACTCAATAACATGGCTGTAAGCGTATCGGCTGAAGTAACTTCTCTTGTAGTTATGAACCAGTACTCACAGAAGATATATGTTGTCAGACAGCATCCAACTCCACTGCAGAGGCATGGGAGAAGATTCCAGGGTTTATTCAGGTAGAAATCTTGTATAATGCACATTCAGCAGTAGGTAAAAAGAATGATGATTAGCCAAAGCACAGAGTAGAGACCTAGCACATAGGCTATAGACAGGAAACTCCCTAGCAGGAGGAAGGGGAGGAGTTATGCAATACAGGGGGTACAGAGAACCAGAAGGGACAAACTAAAGAAGGCAAACACTTGCAGATACAGTACAGGTTATACATGTCAATGAATAGAGTCAGGTAGATGAGACATGACACTTCCCAAGACGCCACAGCAGCCGGACAAATTGTATGTTCGACAGAATGGCTGTTTTATTCAGCCCATAAGGGTGACTACCCACTACAGTTTTTTTTTTCACTGCGAAATTCGCAGCAGTTTTTTTTCTGCAGGGGTCTATGGGACTTGTAATGTTAAAATCGCAATCGCGCAAAATCGCGATTTTAACTGGAAGCAAAACAACAACACACACACCCTACGTCTGTATGCTCCACGTATTCGGGTCATGGGCGTATGTACAGTGGGTGCGGTCGCACCTGGGACCCGGAGCCCTAGGGGGCCCATAAAGTCTCTCTTTCCCACATTGTAAACCAATGCTATCAATGAAGCTTTATAGTTGGGGGCCCAGTTCCAGACTTCGTACTGGAGCCCCACAGCTTCAAGTTACACCTCCGTATTAGGATAATGCTAGGCCATTCCAACCAGCCTGTGTGAGTGACCTACAGTCGCTGCTAGTTCAAAAGCGGCAAGCATGCA